>NC_133488.1:2530408-2564059 GCF_025370935.1 Choristoneura fumiferana | reverse complement strand
CACATGCCCAAAGTAAACAACTTTTCTTTACTTGAAGTCTTTAGAAGCTCAAGGTGCTTGCCCATTCTTTGCCAATTACTGCCACGTTTTGGTTACCAGGAAATCTTTAGAATGCGGCGGGTAAATCCATATTTCGAAGGCTTCCAACTTCTTCATGGTGTTCTGCGTAAGAATCCATGATTCGACTCCGTATAGCAGCACAGGACAGCATATTAGTTTGAGGCTCATGTTTTTGTCACACAGCTCCTTGTTCATCTTGAAGAACGCCGTCGATCGAGCCATCTCAATACGAACTCTGGTGTCCTGCACGTGATCATCATGTTCATTCAACCAGCAACCAAGGTACTTGAACTGAGTAACCCGTTCAACCTCTTCCCGTCTGATACGTAATGAAAAGTGTTGGTTTATTATGTTTGCTTATGACCATAAACTTTGTTTTTGCGACATTTATCTTTAATTAAGGCCATGTTATTGTTAGCGATATTCACACGATTCAGCAGTTCTTGCAATGATTCCAGACTATCGGAAATTAACGCTGTGTGGTCAGCATATCGGATATTGTTAATATATTGGCCGTTAATTATTACACCCGCCCGATTCAGTGTCAGCTGTTGCGGTCTTGAAGATCTCTGCGTAAATATTGAATAAAAGCGAAGACACAGCCCTGTCTTACCCTTCGCACAATTCTGGTGGGTTTTGTTAGTTCGTCATCCACTTTCACACTTGTAGTCTGATTCCATTTCTTTCCATTGATCACAGAGATCATGACGTATGCAGACGATTTGCGCTTTGTACGAGTAGCAGACTCCCCCAGGTGTAGAAGCAGGTGTAGAAGTCGAGGTTGAAGTATCAGTGATACTAATAGGCGTGGGAACATCTTCTTTTGATACAACAGGCGCATGCTTTGTTACTTTCACAGTAAATTCAATACCATCACTATCTTTAACAATCTGATAGAATTTATCTGATGACCACGATTGTTTCACGCTAACTTCTCGCTTAACGCGTGATGCTTGCCGATGAGTTTCTTTAAAATCGATATTGACTTTTAAAACAATCATATCATCACCACCATCACATAGTGACACATTCTTTATCTCGCTTTAAGATCTTTTTTAAGGAAACAGATATCCTAACCCTGCCGTCGCTTTATGTTTTGAAATAATCATGTATGTTAGGAAGAACATATGATTTTTCCCACTAACGTCGATAAGCAAAAGGCTACTAGAAACACAGGGAAGCTTAAAGTTCCATCTTACAGACTGGCTAAAACAAAAAGTCTTTTCTGGGGAAATTGCATACGTTTTTATAATAAAATTCCAAAAATATTACAAATGAAACGGATACAAAAATTCAGATCTATTGTTAAGAAGACATTAATATCAAAGCGTATTTATAAAGTTAATGATTATATCATGGACAGGGATATTTGGAAATAATTCCGATCCGCATTAGCGATCCCTTCAAATAGCGAACCTACTGTGTTAAAAATAAAGTTGTGTTAAATACTTGTGATGTATACATATCATTTAATAATATTGTAAATCTGTTTTAAAAAAAAAATTATATACCTCGTTGAGTTTCTTGCCGGATTCTCTCAGCAGAGGTTTTTCCGAACCGGTGGTAGATTTTTTTTGACATTCATAAGTGCTTGTTATAGCCTAAATTGAATAAAGATATTTTGACTTTGACTTTGACTTTGCATCAATTGAAAATTTTTTAAAGGTGTTGTACTTCCTTTCTTTGCCATTGTAATATTTAAGAACCATAAACCCTCCTTCATACTGCTATTAGCACCTTTACCTATCACAACACCTTGTTCTAATACATCTGCATGTATTATGTTCCACGGTTTAGTAGCACACGAAGGAAAATAATAATCATTAATGTTCGATGATATGATGATACTTCTTTTTTCAATATCCACCGCCGACTGTAGATATAACACCATCGATAACGGCAAAAGATTTGATAGAAATATTTTTTTCACTTACACACAACGAAACCTTCGAACCAACACTTGAAACATAAATGTATGCACAATGCGCTCGCATCGTGTTTTTATAGATGCATGTGCATGCGACCTAATTATTTCCCAACCCACATTTTCTGCTTATCAATAACAGCTTCTATTTTTGCAATTTAACAAAACTATTTCACAATCTTTCGACTTCCTTTATGATTACAAAAACATTTTCTGCTTATCAATAACAGCGCAATTTAGCAAAACTATTTAATCATTAAAAACATTTAGAATTGATCATAGCTTATCATAATTAGCAACATAACGCTCCCAGCCCGAGCCCCAGCCCGTGCCCCAGCCCGCGCCCCCCGCCCGCTGCCTGCATCCTCAGCACGAGAGGCTGCCCATCCGGCCTTATCTTATCTACTTCCGCTCCAACACCACCAACCACCAGCTCAACTAGACCCCATCCAACCATACTCACTACACCGAGAGAGAGCTCAAAACAAAACCACTTTTCACAAAACCACTATAACTTGAACCACTACTCACATACCCAACACACTTCACAGAGAGCTCTACTTACGCTGGAACGGATGTGGTCTAGAAGCCTTAATAATACCCTACTCAGCTGATTTCAGTCTTTGACAAAGTTTGTTGTTAATTCGGCCTGAAGCTCAGTGTCAAAAAGACCGAGGTGATGATGATGAGACACTGATCATAGAGCTGGATGAAATTAGAGTTTGGTATGGCTGAATGGGATTAGAGTTGGATGTGTTGAAGCAGGTAGAAAGTTCTACTATCTGGGGAGCACTATTACATCTAAGTGTGACCTTGATGCTGAGATCTACAGCTGCATCGGTCGGTGCTGCAGAAGCAGCATTTAGAAAGCTGTGTTCCGAGGTCTTCGACCTTAAGCTGACCACCAAAATTTCTATCTATATGGCAACTGTGCTGCCAAATATCCTATATTCTTCCGAGACGATGCGTATATATATCGGTGTCACATACGCATTTTGGATCGATTCCACCTTTAGTGCCTCCGAACCAACATGAAGATCAGACGGCCCTTCTAATATGGGTGAGGGAGAATATAATTTTAAGCTATGGTATTGAAATGTGGCAAGTTGGCAACGAATTAGCTAAGGAGTTGGTGCTACTTTAAAATTAATTAAAATTTTGTCACGCCGATTATACGCCGACCAATTTCATCGGCGGCGGCGGCGCGGCGGCGCGGCGCACATGTCTACAGTCAAAACACAGACATTCATTGCCCCGGAACGCATATTTGCCATAATTAATTTCAGATATTGCAAAATATTCACAAAATTATCCTAATTATAAATAAACCCGCGTAGCTCACCCAAAACTATGAGATTTGACATTTCGGAGACCTCACGCTACACTAGCGCCTCTAGTGGCGAATTCATACGCGATAGCACTCATTGAGAGAGCATGATACATGAACTTATCCGATAAAATGCGTACCAACCCGAAGGCTAATTTAACCTTAATTTGCAAGGAATAAAATATCGAAATAAGGTTAGAATTATAGTTTTTTGGGTAATTATGTGTCATATACACGGTAAAAATAGTAAAAAAAATCAAATGTCAATAGTTTTCAGAAAAACGTATGTCAAGTATGCTGGACGTTGCCAACTGGGCAGAGGACAGGACAATTGTTTCAATGTCTAGTATACTGGCCATTGCCAAAGATATGTAGTTTCCCGATTATTTGTTTTTAATCAAACAAAAGTATACAAAATGTAAAAATATTTATTAGAAAATCACTTTAAACAATCAACAAACTTACAATTGTTACATTCAGCTTATTTTAAAATTTTCTGTCGAGAAAAAAATACAAAAAATTTAAAATATTAACAATTTTCTGACAATCAAGACTGACAAACAAGTATCACTATCATGAGATCATTTTTTTAAACCTATAAATCTTCTTCAGTACTTTTTGAACCAAGTCAAAAGTCAGTCTTTTAAAATGAGCACAATAGACAAATCTTTTATTTACAATAGCGGAATGATAATAAATTTAGTATACTTCTACTTTGAAAATAATCATACTCTCAATGGAAATAATTGAAAAAAAAAAGACGCCTTCAGTTGCTAAAAAAAAGTCATACCGCTCTTGTAATTAATAACAAAGACTACATTACTTTCAGCCTCCAGAACAAGCCTATAGTACCGTAGACCACATACATGCGTTGCGGCAGGTTATACAGAAGACCGAAGAGTATAACCTCCCCCTTTGCCTTGCATTTGTGGACTACGAGAAAGCCTTCGATTCGATCGAGACTTGGGCTGTGCTGCAGGCTATCCAGCGGGTGCCAAGTTGACTACCGGTATATCGAAGTGTTGAAGTGTCTGTACGAAAACGCCACTATGTCCGTCCGACTACAGGACCAGAGCACGAAGCCTATTCCTCTGCAGCGGGGAGTCAGACAAGGAGATATGATCTCTCCGAAACTGTTCACCGCTGCATTAGAGGATGCTTTTAAGGTTTTGGACTGGAAAGGACGAGGCATCAACATTAATGGCGAGTACTTCACTCACCTTTGATTCGCCGACGACATTGTAGTCATGGCTGAGACTATGGAGGACCTCAGTGCTATGCTCGCTGACCTCAGCAAAGTTTCCGACCGAGTTGACCTAGAATGAAGAACATGGTCAAGACAAAAGTCATGTCTAATGTCCATGTTGTGCCAACTCCCGTAATAGTCGGAGGCTCTGCGC
Source organism: Choristoneura fumiferana (assembly GCF_025370935.1). Lineage (NCBI taxonomy): Eukaryota > Metazoa > Arthropoda > Insecta > Lepidoptera > Tortricidae > Choristoneura > Choristoneura fumiferana. Next base: position 2,559,348 of record NC_133488.1, on the reverse strand, counting down.
TCGAAGTTGTTGACGAGTATGTTTACCTAGGACAAACGGTCCAGTTAGTTAGGTCCAACCTCGAGAAAGAGATCACTCGTCGAATCCGACTCGGCTGGCAGCGTTCGGGAGGTTTCGCAGTGTCTTTTCATCCAAATTACCGCAGTGTTTGAATTCAAAAGCCTTTGACCAGTGTGTGTTGCCAGTGATGACATACGGATCTGAAACACGGGCTAACGATGGGCCTCATGAGGAAGCACAAAGTCACTCAAAGGCTATGGAGAGGGCTATGCTCGGGGTTTCTCTGCGGATATGATCAGAAATGATGATATCCGCAGTAGAATTAAGGTTACCGACATAGCCCGAAGAATTACGAAACTGAAGTGGCAATGGGCGGGCACATTGCTCGCAGGACTGATGGCCGATGGGGTCAAAAGGTTCTCGAATGCAGGTGTTCAAAGTCAAAGTCAATGTCAAAATATCTTTATTCAATTTAGGCTATAACAAGCACTTATGAATGTCAAAAAAAAACCTACCACCGGTTCGGAAAAACCTCTGTTGAGAAGAATCCAGCAAGAAACTCAACGAGGTATTTTTTTATTAACACATGTGATGCGGAAGGTTTAGCAGGAGATGCCAATATGGAATAGACGACAGACTGGGTATATTCTCTTAATTTATTCCCCATTAAGTGTATAACCTCTCGTATTTTAGGTGATAGAAGATTTACTTCACAGTTATTACTTTGGTTTGTATCTATATCTTTGTCGGAATCTTCTCCAAGTAAATTAAGTCGTTCCAATGAGGAATTAATAGTAGGAGCGTCTGAAGAAGTGCTATTTCTTCTAAACTGTGATATTTCTTCTTCATCTGAACTAGAACTGTCTATATCTGATATAGCATTGACTCGTGGAATCAATCCGACAAGTTTTCGGCCTCTCGAAAAGTTGTGGATCACCTGAGACCAAACGATTTAATAATTAATTACCCATTTCTATAACTACAAAACTTACAGGTAGCTTTTTCGGTCATTTCAGTCCAAAATTTCAAAAAAGGCTCAACCGATTTTGAAATCTTGCTAAGAATGACCACTAGAAAACTTGTTTTCAAATAAAAAAAAAACACATTCAATCGCTTCACTCGTTTAAGAGCTACGTTGCCATAGACAGACAGACAAAACCTACACACATACACACGTATACCGGTTAAACTTATAAAAGTAGTTTTTATTTCACCTTACTCATATTTGGCAAAGTGCATTATACTGGACATGCCAGAAGTTTATAAAATAACTACATCATTGGCATTGGGAAGTATGCTGGACATAGCAAAAGCAAGTTAAAACGTTGTGCAGTTGGCAACGGGAAGAATGCTGGACGTAGCAAAAGCAAGTTAAAACGTTGCGTAGTTGGCAACGGGAAGTATAATGGACGTTATACTTTGCAAACGTTAAACACACAAACAGAACGTGTTCTTAATGTCAACTATAGTGAAATATGTTTTTTAACTATTACTTAATATCACAATGGCAATAACTTATAACAATTTCATACAAAACCAAGAAAAAAAATCCACTTACCGGGAGCCCGCTAGACGCGACCTTCCTCCTCTGCATCTTGGCGGCCACCGACGAACACTTAGCGTTCCCACCGGCTTGATACATTTTTTGGTGAAATAATATTAGCATTTAATTAATTTATGCTACTTAAAAAAAAACTCCATGTTTTAATATTACGTGTAGATTTATTTTTTTAGAATGTCCAGTATTCTTCTCGGTGCCAAATTAAGGGTCAGAGAGTTTTCCTTAATAATGCCTTGATGACATAGACATTCTGCTAATGCATGTAATGGTCATTAGAAGAGCACTCGACACTTACCTTACTTGTTTATATTTTAATTTATTCTTGCTGCTACAGGAAAAACTTGATTTGCAAATTTATTATTACCTACGGCTTAATAATACAGGACATTTGGCTTGAAAAAACAAAATATGAAAGGGTTATTTAGATATGTTCAGTTACGTGGGTGCACACTCACCGGGGTTCAGCTGAAAACCAGCGCTGCAGCTCTGGTTACAGGGCTACGGCACATGCTGAGCTGAGTCCTTTTGGCATCACACTACAGCACAACGTCTCTAATTTTTCTCTTCTCCTATTTATGTTTTTACTGTGTTTTTGTTGTGATGTAGTGTGTTTTTATTGTCAATAAATGTTGTGAGTTTTAGTTTGAGATATATTATTTGGGTTTCCCTGTATGACTCAATTAAGAATAATTGTCTCAAAGGGCTCTATTTTCTTGGAAGTCATGTTGTATGTTTCACTTTCGTTGTTTACGAAAAAGAGAGAGAATACGGTATTTGACAACTCCTGATTTTGCCATATCTTAATAATATTATGAAAATATAGATATCAGATTTTGTTTAGCGAAGAGAAAATTTAAATCTGATGAAAATTGGATTTATAGTGATTTTTTGAAAAAATATATATATACCTGTCTCTTCCTCAAACGCTTTTCTCTATGCAGCAAGTATGGCGGTACTGGCGTGTGACGTCACATGCCAGATGTCTTTCTCTGTCTAATCTTGAATTTCAAACCTTTATAACTTTGTTATTTGTAAAGGTAGCTTAAAAATTGTTTTTTTATTCGATAACAGACATTGTGTAGTTTTAATTTATAAAACATATACAAAATAGTAAAATACCGTATTCAACCGTTTATGATAATAATATATTGTTTCAAAACTTTCACGGTTTGCTCACTTATTTATTTTTAATTAATACTGCACCTGAACTAGCTTACCTACATCGTTAATAAGTGCGTGATCAGAGAGCTACTCTGAAATTCGAAAATCGAATTTCGTCTCGTACCGTCCCTCTCACTCTCGTATTAAATAGTATAAGCGTCAACGGGATGGCAGGATACGAAGTTCGAATATTGCACTTCTTAGTATAGGGCCAGATACTTTTAATCATGTTCACAGCTTCGATATTTATGGCGACCGTACCTAGGTAACACTTAACACACGTAACACACTAGGTAACGCACTTTCACTGAGGCATAACGGAGCCAGTCAGTGTAGAGGGCCTAGAGGGAGATGGATATGGTTGTCAACTAATGACTGTCGATTCTGCATGCTTAACTCGCTCCAATCTTGGAACACACATCGTAATACTAACCTGGGCGTCCAATTTCTACACATTATAAATTATTAACTATTCACGCTCTGATAATTTACGCTACTCATTAATTTTAAATTCAAATAGATATAATATGCTGACGAAATACGACAAAAACAAACATAAAGAAATCTCTTTCAGGCAACCTTGTATTTTTAACCTTCAGTTTATACGTAGGTACATATGATTTTCAATATTTGTAAGAAGAGATTCGATCAGAGTCTTAATCACACGCCTTCAACCTTATTTTACTCACCACTCTAGATTTTCTATAGCACCCTTTACTTATTTCTTAAGTAACGCTTCTTATTTTTCAATGTCTTCAATGACCACAAGAGCTGGTCATCACTCACGTTGAGAATCTATGCTCTAAATGTTGTACTTCTTTAATTTCAGATAACACCACAACTTCACCGAAGCTGATCCCTTATCCCAGCTGGGCGGCACACTCTATCGGAAACGACGGAAAACCGCCGGAGATCATCTCCCCTTTCCGGGTCAGAGTCGACAAATGCCAGCGTCTCTGGGTCCTGGACAGCGGAAAGATGGGCAGCCTGGATCCAAACGCCACCAGACACACACCATCTATCATAGTCTACGACTTAAAAACAGATAATCTCCTTAGAAGATACCAGTTCCCTGCTGACCAGGTCAAAGAAGAATCGGGTTTCGCAAACATTGCTATCGAAGATGGAGACTGCGATAACACCTTTGCGTACGCGGGTGACGTCGGAAAGGCAGGTATCGTCGTTTATTCCTGGGAAAAGAACGAGTCCTGGAGGATCACGCACCATTACTTCCACCCTGACCCTTTGGCGTGTGATTTTAGCGTAAAAGGCTACAACTTTAGCTGGACTGATGCCATTTTCGGCATAGGCATCTCAGCACCCAACTCTGACAATTACAGCACGATCTACTTCCACCCCATGGCCAGTTACAACGAGTTCTCAGTTTCCACTGAGTTTTTAAGAAACAAAAGCCTAGCTGACGCTAACTTCAACGCGTTCAAACTCTTGGGCAGCAGGGGACCCAACGCGCAATCCAGCGCTGCTTTCGTTGACCCAAAAACTGGCGTTCTCTTCTACTCCCTCGTCAACCTAAACGCTGTGGCATGCTGGAGGACGTCAAACAAAGAGTACACAATGAAAAACCAAGGCAGAATTTCTATGAATGACACTACTATGATCTATCCTACTGATATTAAAGTAGATTACAACCAAAACCTTTGGATTCTATCTAATAGACTCCCGATTTGGATGTATGGGAAATTGGACCCTGCGGATGTTAACTTTAGGGTTTTTACTGCCCCTGTTTTAGATGCTATAAGCCACACGGCGTGTGACGTCACTCCTAGGTCGGATATCTTGGATAAGTTTGTAAAGAACGTCAAAAATGCGACAGCTAAGATAGCTGCTAAAATAAGACCTAATTCGGGAGCCTCATTCATGCCCATGTCTTTTGTATCGTTAGTATTATTAAGTTGGCTTGTTTCTTCCACTGAGTCGAATTGAATAGTATGAGTGTAGCAGTGGCGAAGCATCATAATAATATATTTGCATGGTAAAACCGAAGCAAAATCGCTTACATCTTTCACAAATCCTGAACGTCCTGTTGTCCTATTTTGTAAATATTAGGCAAGTCCGTGGAAATCGGGTTCTATAGACGCTTCGCAACTGGAGTGTAGTATGTTCTTGGAAATAGGTTGCGTAGGCCAGCCAGCTGAGTTAGAGCTAGGGTTGCCTCTATACTGTTAAACAGTATTATACCGTTTTTCACAACATTATACTTTTTACTGTTGAACTTAAATAAAGTATGTAAAACTGTTAACTGCCTAACACTAAGAACACACTAAGGGTCTGTTTCACCACTTGTCGACTAACTTTAAGTGACGGATATCAGTGATGCCGTCTCTGTTTGTTTTGTCTGAATAAACAAAGACGGCTTTACTTTTATCTGACACTGAGTTAGTCGACAGGTGGTGAAACAGGCCCTAAGTCAGTGCAGCATAGTGAAAACAGAGGTCTTTCAGAAAGAATCTGCCAATGTATTTATAAAAAATTTAGCTCCTTATTTATCTTAATTTTAATTTTATCCTGACGAGGTCTATGAGGTTTTTAAAAATGATACTAAATTGATAAGTTGTGCGTCGAGCACCTATAAATTTGTCTTTAAAACATGAAAAGATGAAAATACTGTTCATGTTTCTAAAATACTTTTATATCCCTTCTCAGACCCAAATACACTTTATTTCTTGTAGAAAAAAGTTGGCAACCCTAGTTAGAGCACTGAATTTCGACAGCTGCTTAGAATTTTAGTAACTTAAAGACGAAAATAATTATTTATTTTAGGACTTTTTGACACCATTACTTAACTAAAAATTCCAGAACACTGGCCTTATCGCCGAGCGTGTGACGTCACCGTACAATTTTTTGCAGCAATTGCGTTTTAGCAGGTCATAAAAAGAATGTCAATAGAGAATATGTATGGATTTTTTTTTTTAAATAATTTAACGTGACACAAAAGTGGATATTAAATTGAGTAAGTTAAATCCGGCCACGCGCGAGTTGAACTCGCGTGGAGAGGGTACCGTACAATGCCAAAGTCAAATGTTTTCCTCTTTTTTTCTAAATAATTTTTAGGTGCTTTTTAAATTTATACTAAATATCACATTTGAAATCCTCACAGTAAGACGCGAGTTAACTACTACTAACGCTATCTAGTGGTGTTTTAGTGAACTATTTTCCGTAAGTGAACGTATTATGTTGTTTACCACTTTATTTTCGATTGATAGAATTCTTATAGGTTTCCTGTAATCTACAAGCAATGATTCATAAGGCTCAGTAGTTTCGGAGATCAGGGGGAAATCAAAACTATTTATTTGACAATAATAACAAAAATATATTTGAGATCCTCATAACGAGTCCTATCATTTTGTATAAGGGTGAAGACCAAAAAGTTGCACACCGTTAAAGCTGCGTTAGCAAGTATTTATAATTACTATTATTTTTTTCCATTGTGACACGAAAATTATCCATACAAATTTTGTATAATGTTCATGGATTTTTCCATTGTCCAGCGGTTGTAGACCCACGGCTCAGTCAGTTATGAAGGGAGCCGGGGGTCTTCCTCGATTAGTTCTAGGCGGGAGCTTCTTAACGTCAGTGTCGCACGCTATAACAATAATTTAAACTAAAAAATGAATTCTTCGTGTTTTTATAATATATATATAAAAAAAACAACATCGTTTGTCAAACAACAAATGTTTATTGAACAATGTTTTTCCATCATATTTTTCGGATAATTTCGTTTTTATATTGCCTTCTCAATCAGCATCATTAAAATTCAGTAAGATAGTTGAGATAGCAAGATAAATACGTATCTTTCCGACAAAAGACGAGAGCAAAACATTATTCACTACATTCCTGCGTATTCCCTATTGATTAATGGTGCCAAAATAGCCTACCGTATCTCTTTCTTTCATTAACATCGTTGGTCTAGTCGGCTTACATGAATGTTATAATAACATAGTACAAGTACTTTTAAAACTGGTTATACCAGACAAAATGTACAAATCGATGTATTTTCCTAGAGCCCTCCTAACGCCATCTATGTTTTAGAGTACACAACTTTGCTCAATAAATAAAAGGACTCTTATTTTTCGCAGAAAATTGTTTCGCCGTTTATTAGTTCCCAAGCAACTTTTCGCAGAGTTTCATTTCGCCGAATGATCACTTGCCAACTTATCAAAAGATTTAGTTTTATTTCCCAACCTCACAGTTACCAACTGTACGTTTGGTCTGTTTGTTATAAAGTCACTTTTCAAAATGACAACTTTCGTTTAGTAGAATGTTTTGGTTGGCATAATATTCATTTCGTTGTACAATGTTTCCCAAATGTTTTATTGAATAAGGGTTTCATTTAGTAACTATGTAATAAGCAATGTATAAGCGCAACATTGTTGTTGTGTTTTTATTTGTGCACTAATAAAGCGTTTGTGATACAATGTTTGACCTATTGATAGAATACGGCAATGATCACGGTATCAGGCTTTACCAAAAGTGTGTGTTAGATTTCGAAAAAGCTGCAACTACTGAGTCTTCGATCAAATTTTGAAAACAACTATTTAATGCCATTTTCTGTTCAATATTGTTTTTCATTAGACTCATGTTTTGGATATTTAAAAATAAATATTTAAAAATAAAAATACGATTCTGCTGCTCTCGCTGCTGTGTGCTCACGGTTAACCTAAAAAGCTCCTCCTCGCTTCGCTCGTCGTCGCACCTAACTGGACTTTGTCACACATTACATTTCTGTTGCTATGCTTATTACTATGCTCTATTTGTTATTCGTATTGCCAATTGAAAAAATGGTGTGTAAATCTTACTTAGTTTAAGTAAAAAGTTGGCTTATGTACGAAAAGGGAACCATTGCACTGACGAAACGTAATTCGTTCTATAGTTGTTTGACCTAGTGAAAGATTTGACAAATGATAAGTGGTTTTCCAAACGTTTTGAGTCATTATGATATTCTGCTTTATAATAATTCGACCAAATGACACGTTGTCATATGAAAATTTGGTAATAGTTGTCAAAGTGAGTCGTCGACGAAGCGCTGGTTGGCAAGTGATATTCGGCCAAATGAAATAAAAGATTATCTCTATTGCCCCAAATTTCATACGAAACAATTTCAACAAAACAAAATAATGTTTTGTCATTGGGATTATTCTATATGTCATTTTGGGCGATTTTTTTTGACCATCTTTTAGTTATATCGACTCATTTTTTGTTCTATGAATAATCATGTAAATTTTAAGACATTACTTCAAGTTATTTGTTGTGAGTTGTTGATCACAGAATCACTTAATATGCTAAATACCCGTAGTAGTTATTGTTAAGACTTTAATTTATTTGAAAGGAGCAGCCATAACGGAGAAATTTTTGTCGTTACCGCTTTATTTATTATTGTAAAATAAATGCAAGTAGTTACAGTACTTGCTGCCTACGTATGTGCCTTGAAAAGTGATATGGTATTCCATTAAATTAATTTAATTGTAATAAACAATGCTGTTTGCTGTAAATATTTTGAAGCGCTGTAAATAAATGCTCGCAGCTTATATCGTGTCATAATTTTTCCTCACAATTTCTGTTTAAAATACAAACAAGTATTGATCTTGTTGTAATTTTGTCATTGTCATTAAGTTACCTCGTGTATTTATGACCTTTTTATGACACACCGTCGTTATAGGATATGGAACATCGAGCGCCATCTACACTTTTTTGTCGATAACTGCATGTACAAACTAACGTTTGTACTATCGGGTATCACAACGCGTGGTGACATTGTTATCGCATCTACGTTCTAGAGTCAACTCGGTAAGATAGATGGCGTTAGTGACCGTAGAGTTAAGGAGAATTGAAGTTTACACATGAAAATAATAAAACACAGGATAATAAGATGTACAAAGGCGAACTTATCCCGTAAAGAGATCTCTTCCAGTTAAACTTTGAACGATTGACAGGATCAGACACAAGAGTAGAAACTGGGCCAATCAAGTTTTTTACCGACACTAATCTGTCCGCGACATTTTTCAAACAATTGCAGATTTTTGTAAGTAAACATGTTTTTTCTGTAATTTTAATAGATGGTGTATATGAATATGCCATCCTACGTAAGTTCAACCTATTAAACCGTGAAATATCTTTTGGTAACGCTAGAGACAATTTTGGTAACGCAGGAGACACCCAAAGTGTCGGTAAAATAGTTGATTGGCCCAACTAAGAGTACAATGAAAAGATAAAAGAAACGAAATTTTAAATTAACTCAAACAATCCATACTTCCATACTACCTACTAATATTATAAATGCGAAAGTGTGTTTGTCCGTCTTTCACGCCGTAACGGAGCGACGGATCAACGTGATTTTTGGCATGGAGATAGTTTATGGGCCCGAGAGTGACATAGGCTACTTTTTATCCCGAAAAAATGCACAGTTCCCGAGGGAACAGCGCGCGATAACCGAATATCACGCGGGCGGAGCCGCGGGCAAAAGCTAGTTCATTATAAATACACATACATATATAGGTACACTCTAATACAACGCTCGCTAATAAGCGAGCATAAGCGCTTTTCTCGGTAACGCGTGGAGGTATCAAGTTGAGATGAATGAAGCTAGTAGAAAAGTATTTTCAAGTTTTTTGCAGTCGGTTCTGTTTTTATTACAATTTTTTTTTGAGTCCGTTTTACTTTTTTATTGAGATTTTACTTTATTTCAAGTCTTACTTTTTAGTGATTTGTTGCCAAAAACATCTCACAACGATTCCATTTAGCACAAACACGGCTTACTTACATTGTTTTATGTCATGAGAGTTCCGTTTTTTTAAATCGGTTAAAATACCAAAACATTCTCCTAATAAAATGTAAGTAACTAATACTCTTCTGTCGGTACAAATACAAATCGGTTCAGCCAAACCCGAGATATTTGCGGACAAACATATCGTGTGTTGGATATCCTGGCTCCAGCATCAGCTCATCGTGTTGCCACCACTGCATTGTATGAAGAATCAAATACTGATCAAAAGGAATCAAACACGACATATCTGCTATTATTTTTTCATGAGTATACTGGTGTGCTGGATATACTGGCTGCAGCATCAGCCGATTTTGATAAAAAAAGTCTAAGAGCCATCGTTGGAAAACCAGCTTTAAAATAAAAAAACCGCATTCAAATCGGTCCACCGGTTTAAGAGCTACGGAGCCACAGTCAGACACACAGACACACCATAGCGGTCAAACTTATAACACCCCTCTTTTTGCGTCGGGGGTTAAAAACAAGCATGATGCGTGCGCTCACTGCACTCGTCGCGTTTGGAACTATTCGGAAAACGTCCGGGAACTTCGGGTCTTCGGGATCGACCAACTCGTCCTAGCCACAGCGCGATGAAATCCAGGAAAAAGGAGCGAGTTGTAATTCGTTCTAATAACAGTTTTAGCATGAACCCTATAAGGTCCAGTTTCTTTTGATGACATTTCGGTAGTTCGATATTCGTACAACTACTAAAACTAGAACGGTGTATTTGCAATCACGGGAGCACATTTACGGGAATCATTTTGATTACGCAATGAGTCAATGAGGGCTATAGTTTTTTGTCTCACTAGATGGCGCACTGTTGCGTGAGTTTTTTAAGTATGGCTTTCAAAGTCTGTTATTACGGGCGTGAAAACAAAATTTAGATTAAAATCATATTTAATACACCTTAAAACCATACCATAAAAATTTCGAGCATGCGGCATGCCACAGTGTTGCATAGTCCCCGTTTTGTTCGGAAAAAAGGAAGGACAAAGGTTTCCGAAAGACAAAACTGTCTCAAAACACAGACATTCATTGCCCCGGAACGCATATTTGCCATAATTAATTTCAGATATTGCAAAGTATTCACAAAATTATTCTAATTATAAATAAACCCGCGTAGCAAGCGCGTAGCTCACCCAAAACTATGAGATTTGACATTTCGGAGACCTCACGCTACACTAGCGCCTCTAGCGTTGAATTCATACGCGATAGCCCTCATTGAGTTAAGTACTCGTAGATACTCGTGGACCTAGTCTTTTAGTGGACGCGTACTCGCGCAAGACTCAGTCGGCGGTTTGCCTAGTTAGTACGTCTCACCTCTAATCAGTATCAGTATCAAATATCGGCTCCATAGAAACCGATTAACAAAAATTTTTATCAAAATTGGCTTCATTGATAAGTACTTCTGGAAATTGACGACTAAAGTAAAATTATGGTGTACCTAACATTAGCGACTTTTAGAGTGATACAGCGCCATCTATCGAGGAAGCTGGTAAACAGGTAACAAAGATTGGGCATTGTTGTAGACCTGAAATTATCGCAGTTGCCATTACAGTAGGCCTTGCACAGCAGTGGCCATTTTGTAAAGCCTTATTTTTTGTGAACAAATATTTGCGAGTTTCGTGCACCGAAAATATTTCAGTTTGACCACAAGAGATTCATGACACACTTTTCCAAGCGAATCATATCATCTTTCAGTTCAGTAGTAGATGAGAAAGCACTTTAAAAGCTGCGGGGCTACTCCTCAAAAATCGAAGTTTTCCCTCTGACACTTATAAGTTTAGTATGCTGCGTTTGAGCTTAATCTTTGTGAAATGCACTTTGGCTACAAATCACTAAAACTATGAAAAAAAAAATCCATAGGATCCGACTTCAAAAACCTTGAATATATTTTTTTTTTAGTTTGAAGTCGGTGCCTCAGCACGAGCCAGCAGGAGTGATTGAAGCCCAATATATAGTATGTAGGTGAGGTAGACGACTAAAGTTCCACTCCTGCTGGCTCGTGCTGAGGCAGGCACAGACTTCGAACTAGTAGAAAATTATTTTCAAGGTTTTTGAAGTCGGTTCCATTTTTTGTTATTTTTTTTTCTATAATGTAATGAAATTTTATGTTACAATGTTCATTTGTAATGCGAAAAAAAACGAAGAGATACTCAAAATAATAAAGGGTGCAGTGTAGTCAACGCAGAACGATGGACAGTAACAGTAATGCTCTATCAGCTACGTAATGAGGGCTATCGCGTATGAATTCGCCGCTAGAGGCGCTAGTGTAGCGTGAGGTCTCCGAAATGTCAAATCTCATAGTTTTTGGGTGAGCTACGCGGGTTTATTTAGAATTAGAATAATTTTGTGAATATTTTGCATTACCTGAAATTAAAAATGGCAATTATGCGTTACGGGGCAATGAATGTCTGTGTTTGGAGACAGTTTTGTCTTTCGGAAACTTTTGTCCTCTCTTTTTTTCCGAACAAAACGGTTGCTCGATATTTTTATGGTACGGTTTTAAGGTGTATTAAATATGATTTTTCATCACACTTGCTCGCAAACAGTGTCATTACATGCAGGCTTCCTTGGTTGTAACCCCCCAAATAAAACCCTCGACCGTGCTTGTCATGAAACCCGTGATCGGTAAATGAGTCATTGCCCGTACTAATTTTCATGTCATGAAGCCCAAGGTCGGTAAATGAGTTTGTTACTGCATGGTGTGCTGCTGCTCCGTGCGCGCGCTGCACACGCACGCCATGCATATGCTGCGGAGCGGGAGGGCGGCAGGCAGCTGGCGCTGCCAAGAGCGCAGTTAGCGATATCGGCAATTTTTGAAAAAAATATTAGTTTTTCTTTTACAAATATACAATTTTACTCACAAATGTGATGAAAAACATTGTATGTCGCACGGACGGTACTAGAATTACGAACATCGACTCATTAAAGCTCTCAGTCTTCGACTTCGGGCTTCTAATAGACTCTCGTTCGTAATTAATTATTTACCGCCCTTAAGACACAATGTACTATTAATCTAAACTTTGTTTTCACGCCCGTAATAACAGACTTTGAAAGCCACACTTAAAACCTCACGCAACAGTGGCGCCATCTAGAAAGACAATAAACGATAGCCCTCATTAAGAACCTTCCTGCATCTATGACAACTACATCATGGCTAAAATTCTGTCTATACTGTTCTGTACGGGTTCCATAAAAAAGAAACCGTGCCAAAAATTTTTAAGATTAAAGTACAGTTGATACATTTTTTAAGCAAATGCTCAGTGAAAACGATAAGCTAAGATGTCTTTATACATTTTTCGCGACGACTTAACGTTAGCGACTTTTAGAGTGATACAGCGACATCTATCGAGAAAGCGAGTAAACTGGTACCAAGATGGCGCCTTTCCATGTATGTACAACAGACGACAGGCCAGCCTGGAATGTGGAATCTGAGGCTGTATTGCCTAACGTTTCTGTCGCTCGCGATCGCATTCAAATGCCAGTTTTTTTATGCGAAATCTTTCATTTATTGATTGCGATCGCGGGCTTCAGAAACGTTAGGCCAACGTTACTAACGTTAGGCAGTACGGCGGCGGCCTCTGTTAATAATCAATTGCACTATGATTTCCTTGACAAAAGTATGGGATGTCAACGTGACATTGGTATCGCAAAGGTTCCACCGGTGGTACTCACATGGTTCAGTTTGGTCAACTGTACAGGGGGGGCTACTACTTAAATCGAAAATCGAAGTTCGTGTCGGACTGTCCCTCTCACTCTCGTATAATAGTAGATTGTTCAAAAAGGGACTAAAACAAGCCATAAGTTTTATTGATTTATATATTTATTTACATTATTATCACTTACAGTATCATAACAGGAGATGTTTAGCCATAGTTATTATTAGTTACAGTTCGAATGTCATAAATGGTTGTTTAGTCTCGCGTTAAATACTCTACTTTTTTATTTTTGGCTTATTGTATTGTTACTTACGTATTATTCATATTTTGTTTGCATTATGCATATATTTGTATACCGGGTGTGGCCTGTAACACGAGCAAATAATTAAAACATAGATCGTACTCGTCTAACTGAACAACATTTGTTCAGCGAGTTTTGAAAATAATTAGTTTTTTGAACTATAATAATTTCCTTGCTCACCCGCGACCTTAGGATAGCTAAGCTTATGCAAAATATGCGTGTTCATGCAGTTCCTCCACCTCCACACTGTAAGAACACACACAAATCACACAAACCCATCTATCACCACCACCACACTACACTGACGCGTTTCGAACTCAACCAGAGCTCATCTTCAGAGTGACACAACCGTACACCATGCTACCAGTTGTTAGACTACAAATGAAGATGAGCTCTGGTTGAGTTCGAAACGCGTCAGTGTAGTGTGGTTGTGGTGATAGATGGGTTTGTGTGATTTGTGTGTGTTCTTACAGTGTGGAGGTGGAGGAACTGCATGAACACGCATATTTTGCATAAGCTTAGCTATCCTAAGGTCGCGGGTGAGCAAGGAAATTATTATAGTTCATTGATATGGACCTCCGCAAAGTAACGCCTGATTCGATAAATTAATTTGTTTTTTAATTTTTATTACACTTTAAAGTTTATTCTAAGAAGCAATGTAAAGCAAAATGTTTGCTGTTTGTTGCGTGACATGCGACGTCAGTTGAGTTCTACATTGATTATAGTATTTAATTTGTATGAATTATGCGTCTAAGATTCCTACCGCAGTGAACAGATCTGATCTTGAAACGTGAACGATTTTGATAATCATGTCTAAGATCCATCGCTAGAAAACCAGCTTTCAAATAACCGCATTAATCGGTCCACCCGTTTAAGAGCTACGGTGCCACAGACAGACACACAGACAACACATAGCGGTCAAATTATAACATTTCGTATTAAAAAGGGAAAATCTTAAGACTCCATTATTTTTGAAACTCGCTGAACTAATGTTGTCCAGTTTGACGAGTACGGTCTATGATTTAATTATTTGCTCGTATTACAGGCCACACCCGGTATAGTAGTGTATTTTTAACCCCCGACGCAAAAAGAGGGGTGTTATAAGTTTGACCGCTATGTGTGTCTGTGTGTCTGTCTGTGGCACCGTAGCTCTTAAACGGGTGGACCGATTTGAATGCGGTTTTTTTATTTGAAAGCTGGTTTTCTAGCGATGGATCTTAGATATGTTTTATCAAAATCGGTTCAGCCGTTTCAAGATCATCAGCTCTTTTGTTCGCTGCGGTAGGAATCTTAGACGCATAATGGGTATTTACTTTACTTTCAAACATATTTGGGACCTAAAATTTGAAACACCTATGTATGCTATATAACTATGCAAGATTATGGAATTCTCGGCCTGATGCTGCAGCCAGGATATCCAGAACACTAGTAAGTACACTCTTGATAAAACTATAGCAGATATATCGTGTTTGGATTCGTTTTGATCAGTATTTGATTCTACATACAATGCAATGGTGGCAACAGGATGAGCTGATGCTGCAGCCAGGATATCCAGCACACTAGTACACTCTATAAAAAATAATAGCACATATGTCGTGTTTGGATTCGTTTTGATCAGTAATTGATTCTACATACAATGCAGTGGTGGCAACACGACGAGCTGATGCTGCAGCCGGGATATCCAGCACACCAGTATACTCTTGAAAAAATAATAGCAGATATGTCGTGTTTGATTCCTTTTGATCAGTATTTGATTCTACATAAAATGCAATGGTGGCAACAGGATGAGCTGATGCTGCAGCCAGGATATCCAGCACACTAGTACACTCTATAAAAATAATGGCACATATGTCGTGTTTGGATTCGTTTTGATCAGTAATTGATTCTACATACAATGCAGTGGTGGCAACACGACGAGCTGATGCTGCAGCCAGGATATCCAGCACACCAGTATACTCTTGAAAAATAATAGCAGATATGTCGTGTTTGATTCCTTTTGATCAGTATTTGATTCTACATACAATGCAATGGTGGCAACACGATGATCTGATGCTGCAGCCAGGATATCCAACACACCAGTACACTTTAAAAAATAATATACCAGTTAAAAAAACATGAAAAAAAAACTTAAATTAAAAATTTAAAAAACCCCCGACACCAAAAAACGCTAGCATAAATAAAAAAACGCCGCCAAAAAAGACAACTAAAAAGTAAAAAATAATTATGCACTACCTAGCTGTTAATACTTTAAAAAATACAACATATGTACTTTAGTTTCCAGTTAACCTTAGCGGTCCCCCGACACCGACGACGCTTAGATAAAAAAATATTACTAGGTACTTATACTAAATTAACTTAGGCTAATTTTGCGGGAAATCAGCATAGTCCCCGCGGGATAGGGGATAAACGAATTCTTCGCAGATGAAGTCGCGGGAAACAGCTAGGTAGTGCATAATTATTTTTTACTTTTTAGTTGTCTTTTTTGGCGGTTTTTTTTATTTATGTTAGGATTCTTTTATAGATGTTTTATAGATGTGTGTATTATATTAAGGATTCATCGATTTATCTCGGCTGATTCTGACGGCGTTCCATAAGAGCTACGGTGCCACAGACAGACACTCACAGACAGACAGACAGACAGATAGACAGGTAGACACTTATAACACCCCTCTTTTTGCGTCAGGGGGTTATAAAGGAGACTGATGGGTGAACGTCATACTTATCCCACTGTCATTACATGACATGTTCTTGTTTGCTTGACCACAACTCTGGTGGCACTACCTATACTTGTTTTAGCGTGAGAGTGTTACAAACACACACGCACCAACGCACAAACAAACTGACGAACTTCCACATTTATATTATTAGTAGCGTTTATACTTGTTCAGCGAATATTGAATTTCTGCGACACATTGTTAAAAAGGACGCACATTTAAAGAACGACTCATATGCCCTTTGATTACACTGAGAATTTAGGCCTTATGTTTCATATACAAGGTCTATAATGGAACTATCAGAACCAGAAAGCAGTTATGTTAGAAGTCCCCGCCACTTCAAAAGATAACCGTTACACTCGCAAAAATTAATTTACATGTCGATAAACGTGACCAAATTAGTAAGTCTCGGTTAAATTTATAGGGGAAAGAGGGCATAATTAAAATTACCACCGGAGAATACGTTTTAAACTTTTGTGGTCTGGTTTAAAATGCAGCAATGTGGTCGAAACGTCGAGGTACTTTTAGCAATATAACATCGTGACTAATTCCCGAGTAACACGTACTTATGCAAGGTCTCGACGAAGATATAACCGTTGGGGAAGAAAACTCGGAAGTGGAAGCGTTGGCATCCCACTACTAGGAGGACTTCTGATGTCAGGGGGTTTAATGCAAGTGGCGAGTTGGCGTTCCAAGGGGACTCGTTGGCCACAGAAAGACCACCATATTTCAGTTTTCTAGCAAATTATAAGCAAACGCATTCATTCAGTAACCAACTCGTCAGCGTAAAACATTGTACAAAAACACAAATAAAGTTAACCTTGGGTTTCCCAAGTTAAGTGGTTAAATTGTGATCTAATCTTTATTTATAGTATTATAAACGGTTGTTAATTTGTTCTGTGCGGTGGCGTGAACAAGTTGCGGTTAAGTTTGGGCGGGCGGCCGTGCGACTGGGACGATTGACATGGCTAAGGAATCTAGCGTTGACGTTGAGGTACGTATATAACAAGACCCTTTACTTTAGTAATTAGTAGAGCCCGGAAGTTTCGCGGCATCTTTGACCTGGCATAGTGACTTCTCACATATCGACTATCTAAATGACATCGAAAATACAAACTGAGACATGGATGCACAGAAAAACCAGAAAAAGAGACCAGCGCTGGGAATCGAACCCAGGTCCTCAGCAATCCGTGCTGCGTGCTATAACCCCTACACCACCGCTGGACAGGAATCATGTGTGCATAGGAAAAATTCGTGTCTAGTTCCTGTCCAGCGGTGGTGAAGGGGTTATAGCACGCAGCACGGACTGCTGAGCACCTGGGTTCGATTCCCAGCGCTGGTTCTCTTTTTCTGGTTTTTCTGTGCATCCATGTCTCAGTTTTTGTATTTTCGATATGGTTTCACGGGATACCCGTAAAAGTAACAAATTGGAGTTGAAATAAAAAATACAAAAAGACTCCAAAAACCATCATTATCTAAAATGAAATCGATAATAATATTATCGTAAAATAAAAATCGTAATAAGTATTTTTTATAAAAGACTAATTTGCACTACAGGCAGTTTGAATTTTTTTTTCCTTCAATCATTTTTTCTTCAATTCAGCTTTATTGGTCCAGTTGAGTTCATAAACTTGTTAAAAAATTTGATCGAAAATACGTGTCGAAACTGGGTCTTTATCGACTGGTCGAAATTTTTTAGTCATAATGTAATGTTAGTCATAATGTAGTATTAGTCATAATGTAATGTTGTTTGACATGATTCTTTTTTTCTATGAAACAATTTATTTTTCAGAATTGTTATAAAGCAAACCTAGGTTAGGTTAGGTTAGGTTACCTATAGAGTTCTACAGGTGACCATTTAAAAATTTATGAAAAATGTACGGTTTCAGAGGGAAAAAAAAATATGACTAACAATATTTATGATAAACACATTACATTATGACTTATAAAATTATGGCAGTCGAAAGGATCCCGTCGAAAATACAAACTGAAACATTGATGCACATAAAAACCAGAAAAAGAGACCAGCGCTGGGAATCGTACCCAGGTCCTCGGCATTCCGTGCCGCGTGCTATACCGCTACACCACCACTGGACAGGAGTACAGACACGAATTTCTCCTATGCACCACATTATCTCAGCTTGTTTGTTTCTTATTTACTTAGTCACTTAAGCAGCGACACTAGCGACATCTATGCTGTAGCCGCATCGAGAAACTTTCAGCATTTTCGATATTGGTATTACGGAAGACCGTAAAAGTAACAAAATTTGGAGTTGAAATAAAAAATACAAAAATACACCAAAAACCAATCAATATTAAAATATTGTGACTCTATTGTTAACAGCGAGCGTAGCAGCGTATTCAGATATTTTAGATCGAATTTTTGCTCAGAAGTTTTAGAACTCGACTGTACTATATAAGCTAACCTAACCAACAAATAGTTGGAAAACACCCGACTTTGTCACTTCAAAGTTCAATATCTCATAAACGGCTGAACCGATTTTGATGAAACATGTCTAAGAACCATCGGTAAAAAACCTGTTTTTAAATAAAAAAACCGCATTCAAATCTGTCCACCTATTTAAGAGCTACGGTGCCACAGGAGAGAGACACACGTAGCGATCAAACTTATAACACCCCTGCTTTTGCGTCGGAGGTTAAAAATAAGCTTGCTTATTCTGTAATTTATAGATGTTGGTTCTCCGAAAATAAATTAATTAAACTGTCAGTGTATTTGTCTTATGTGCCGTAGACAGAAGCGCCTGGAGTGTCTATCAGGCAGAGGTGTGCCAGATGCCTGAAGGGTGGCAACCTGTTGCGGACCATCGTCCTGGTCATCTGCAGCGGTGTGGTCTTACAACAGGTAATCTAATAGCATCTTATTAAAGTGTGTAGTTATCTTTATAGCGGTCCGAGGGTCACCGTATGTGGTGACTGAATATCACCAGAGCCGTGTCCAAGTCGCAACCAGAATGACACCAGACCAGAATGTCATTTACACCATGTGATGCAGAATGTTTTAAGCTACACAATAGTATTAATAACTCAAGTGTTTTTTTTGAGATAGTGCCTTTTGGCATAGGAGAACAGTATTTTGATATATGTTATTGTGTCGGATGTAGGTACGTTTATATTTTTTTACTTATAATGATCGTGTTATAAAATAAATGTTTTGTATCAAATTTTAGCTTGAATACGTTATTCCAGATAACAGCATGCGTACAGAAGCTGATCTTCATTCCCATAACGACGTACACGCACTTTGACTTCAACGAGACACTCATGTACCCAAGCCTTACTTTTTGCCGCCAGCCACCTTATAAATTCGACAAGATGGAGGTAAGTGTATACTAGAAGCTTTTATCAACGAAAATATAGACTCGGGCATTGCTTACGGAAGAAATTGAGAAGCATTCCTCTACGGGTAATGACAAAGTTTAATACTTAATTGTGTTCCTTTGTCAGGCTAACTGTTAGATAGACTCTATCATCTGATTTCAATGTGAACGGATGTGTTGCGATGATGAACTCTGGTTGAGTTCGAAACGCATCGTGTGGTGGTGAAGTAGGCGGTTTGTGTGATGTCTGTGTCCTTACAGTGTGGAGGCGGAGGAGCTGCATGAGCATTTTAACACTTCCATTTGTTGCATATTTAGGGGCTGTTTCACCATCCATTGATTAGTGTTAACTAACGGTTAAATGTGATGCCATCTCCGTCTATTCGAACAAAACAAATAGAGACGGCATCACATTTAACTGTCAGTTAACACTAATCAATGGATGGTGAAACAGCCTCTAAGACTTCTATCGTAAGGTCGCGGCGCGGACGGCATACTAATTGTTTGAATCAGTATTTTTCAACCTTTTTCATGGCACCCCTTTAGTATGAAGAAATATTTCACGACCCCTTGGTTTTCTTTCATGTATTTTATTTTGTGACAAATATATTGGTTAACATTTTCTTGATAAATATTTTAAACTTATTGTTTTTTTTTAACTGAAGTAGTTTTCCCAGCAAGTAATAGGGGCTTCGAGACCCGCCTAAAGAGGCTTCGTGACCCCCAGGGGGTCGCGACCCACAGGTTGAAAAACACTGGTTTAAATAGCTCATTAATATGGACCACCGTAAAATAACGCCCGATTTAATAAATTATTCAACAGAAATTATAAAACTATTCTAAAATGTATGCAGGACTATCTATATCTGCATGCTGTTAAAAACAATGGTGCCCACAAGGTTAAAAATAGTTATAAAGGCAATGGGGAATGTCTGAAAAATTTAGAATCGCTTGAAACTTTTTAGGGTTCCGTAGCCAAAATGGCAAAACGGAACCGTTGTAGTTTCGCCATGTCTGTCTGTCTGTCCGTCCGTCCGCGGCTTTGCTCAGGGACTATCAGTGCTAGAAAGCTGTAATTTTGCACGGATATATATGTAAACTATGCCGACAAAATGATACAATAAAACATTTAAAAAAAACTGTCGTTATTTGGCGGTAAAGAAAACTCTTTCGTTTTTAAAAATTAATTGATGCTACTTAAAAATCTGATATTTTTTTCTGTTAATTAGAAAGGTTATTCCTACCGATAAAAAAAGTTTTAAGCATTTCTAAAATTTTCATCCATTCCCCATTAAGAGGGCTTATTCCGTCATTGTTCTATAATTGGCGTTTATAAAAGGTTTCGCCTGTCTTTGCTTATGGAAGAACGTGACGAAATACCGTCTCTGCAAGGAAAGTCTCGTCCAAGCCAAATGCGTAAACTGAAATATTTGCCTGCATACATACTCTTTGCCACGCAATAATAACACTTACGGTAGAAGAACCAACAAGTATTTGTAACCACTCACTACCTAAGGAATTATTGAGTGAACTCTGAAACATTATTAATAAGCCAATTGTAAGTAGGTAGCTGTTGAAGAAAGATTACTTGGCTTGAACATCAACATTATAGTGTAGACTGTCACATATTTTTTGTATAACAGTGTTTAGATTAACCTATACCTATATATTATATGTAATCTTATCTTATCTTTTCTTTCTTATAAATAAAAATGAATCGTAAAATGTGTTGGCGCAAAACTCGGGAACGGCTGGACCGATTTTACAAATCCTTTTTTGTTATGTTCGGTACCGCTCTGCTTTCAGAGCATGACAAGAGTGCGTGTGAGCTAACTTTGGGGGCGGCAGACGTGAACTTGCCTTCGAAATCCAAAAGCTTAATGGTTACTTGACCTGAAATGTATTTTTCTGAACTAAATTATTGTTATTATTATTTTAAAATTTATGACGGTGGAAGCATTCTACACTTCCACTGAACGTAGATATAGTTAAGATATAGTTTAGATATACTTAGTTAGTGTTTAGTATTGTAACTAAGGGATCCCATATATCCCTGTATTTTTATTATTATTTTTTTGTATTTTTTTCTTTAATTGTATAATATAGTTTTTAAAAGTTTTATTTGTAATTATATTATTATGAAAAAATGACTTTCTGCCAAGTTTCTTACGGCGCATTCTTCTTGGCAATGATGGGTCTTCGGAAAGCGCTGGTAGTTTAAAAAAATGACGTTTAAAAGTGCCCATTGCGGCATTTGATTTGAATTTGAATTTGAATTGTCAGGAGAGGTTTTTATGGAAAAAATTCAGAAAAATAACGTGGGCGAAGCCGCGGGCAACAGCTAGTTAATAATAAAAGTAAGAGCATCGACCTGCGTGATCTCGCCAACTATTAGGTACTTAAGCCCCAGAGGCTTCCAATAGTGGCCAACTTTGTAAAACCTATTATGTAAAACTGTACCTAAGTAAATAAATAAAATCTACAGTTTCTTCAGCGAAAGATGTGTTATAAAAACGCCCGAAGTTTGCAATTATCCAGACCCTTTTAAGGTTCAGTAACAGCTATATCCTTTGCTGTTCTATTTGCAGGAATACGGGCTCTACTCTCACCCCCGGTTCACTTCGGTCTGGCGGAACTTCAACTTCTCCCGGACCACGCTGGATGAATTGTGGGAAGACATCACCTACACAGAAGACGAGTTCTTCGTCCAATACGGACTCGACGGACTCGTCGAAAGTAAGAAGCAATTCCAATTTCGAAAAACGTGGCTCCATGAATTTTTTGATGATTTCAGCTACAGCTGGCAACCCCAAAAAAAAAGATTTAACATTTTCTTAATTTTTTTAACCCCCGACGCAAAAAGAGGGGTGTTATAAGTTGGACCGCTATGTGTGTCTGTTTGTGTGTCAGTCTGTGGCACCGTAGCTCTTAAACGGATGGACCGATTTGAATGCGGTTTTAAAAAAAAATTTGAAATCAGGTTTCTCTTTTTGCGTCGGGAGTTAAAATACTAGCTAAGTACTCGTACTGGTCAGAGTTGGTGGACGGAGTCTCTTAACCGCGTTCCATGAGAGCATATTATATTTTATCCTCTAGAATCTTCTTTACTTCCAGATGTTGCTGTCACATCGCAGCTTGGTTTTGTCCAGGGCAGATGCCACACATTGACACCAAAGGTGGGTTCCTTCCTATTACATCATCATCACATCAGCAGTAGGTTGTCGACATAGCTTAGAATAACCTACCCAAAAGTTGGAAAACCCCCGACTATGTTACTTCATAGTTTAGTATTTTAAAAACGGCAAAGCCGATTATGATGAAACATGTTAAGGACCGTCGCTAGAAAACCTGATTTCAAATAATAATAAAAGAACCGCATTCAAATCGGTCCACCCATTTAAGAGCTACGGTGCCACAGACAGTCGCAGAGACAGATACAAAGACACACAGACGTGCATTGTGGCCAAACTTATAACACCCCTCTTTGCGTCGGGGGTTAAAAACGTGTTCTTATGCATATTAATAAAACGTGAATTTTCGTTCCTTCATCTATTAGGTACCTTCAGACAGTATACCTACATCTCACTGCTGGAAACAACGAGCTTTATCGTGATAAATTACAAAAGTTACTTTGCACATTATATTCCAAAAACTCAGTGCAAGCCCAGGATAGAACTTACGATCCTATGAGAGGTCATAGGTCAAACTTCTAGACTATGACGGCTTCAAGTTGCGGGTCTTATTGAATCTTTAAAAACAGAGCACTGCATGTATTAGATGAAATTCGGTATACAGATAGTTTAAGTCCCGGGAAAGGACATACAATACAATACAATACAAAGACTCTTTATTGTACACCAGACACAGTAAGCGATACAGAAAACAGATACACAGAGAAAAAAATAAAAGGTGAGCAATAGGCGGCCTGACCGCTTAAGAGCGATCTCTTCCAGGCAACCTTTTTTACAGAAAGAAGGAAGGACAAGTTTACAACAGGTGGTGCATCATACTCGTAGTAGGATAGTTTTTTATCCCGGAAATATGCATAGTTCCCGCGGGATAGCGATAAACAAATTCTACGCGGACAGAGTCCAGCCATGGGAAACCAACAGCCGTGGGAAAAAGCGAAAAGTTAAAGTTGTGGCCTTTATTTTTCTAAAGTTTATTATTTACAGTAATGCTTTACGATAGGTCCTCAGCAAAAAAGCATCCCGTGGGACAGGATACTCCCTGACCCTAAGACACAGTACCAAAGATATAGTCAATAGCATCAGCACCACTCCTCCTGGGTATAACGTCTACGTGCACTACTCCAAGGAACCATTTACTGGTAAGTCGCGAGATCAGCGGGCTACTACGAAACTCGAAACTCGAAGTTCGCGTCGTGCGGTCCCTCTGACACTTATACTATTTAATACGAGAGCGAGAGGGACGGTACGATACGAAGTTCGAGTTTCTGCAGAGCCTGGCCGCGGATAGAGCGAGTGAAGCTAAATTAATGAGGCCTACCGTTTTCGCGCTCACAGGTTGCCCACTGTAGACAAAAGTCCTGCCTGAAGTATAAGCGGTTAGTTTGTTATTACGGGCGTGAAAACAAAATTTGCAGTACCATAAAAATATCGAGCACGCCACAGTGATGCGTAGTTCCCGTTTTATTCGGAAAAAAAGGGAGGACAGAGGTATCCGAAAGACAAAACTGTCTCAAAACACAGACATTAATTGCCCCGTAACGCATATTTGCCATAATTAATTTCAGGTATATTTACAAAATTATTGTGTGAGAGTGAGATTAGATATTTCGAAGACCTCTCGCTACACTAGCGCCTCCAGTGGCAAGTTCATACGCAATAGCCCTCATTTAGGTTAATAATAAGGTCCAAAGAGAACCTGATTGCGAAGCTAAAGGTTTCCAAGTTTGAAAAATCTGTGCGAAAATGTTTGTAGTTACCCATGTAAAAACCATGTAAAACACATTAAAAAACAGATGAGAACTAGATATAAAATTATGAATGAAATTCTGCAGAGGGATCTCTTCTAGTTAACATTTGAACTATTGATTGTCAAGACAACGGAAAATAGAGTAGGTAGACTAATGTTTTTCTCGAATATACCTCGTTGAGTTTCTTGCCGGATTCTTCTCAACAGAGGTTTTTCGAACCGGTGGTAGATTTTTGACATTCATAAGTGCTTGTTATAGCCTAAATTGAATTAAGATATTTTGACTTTGACTTTGAATGTTGTGTGTTTATACAATTATATATTTTATTTTTACATAAGCAGTCAAACTAACAACATAATTATGTGTCTAAGAAACATGAAATAAATGGATTTAATTTTATTTAATTTTATCCGTTTTCTAGTACCCACACTAAAATTGCTTGGCTTAGGAGTAGACCATTGTAACACCAATTGTGTCAATAAAATAGTCCCACGACCTTATTATTTAATCATCATTAGGTAACACTTTTGGTTGTTCATTTTCTAATAGAAGTAGCGGTGTACAACGGTGGTCTGATCGATTACCTGTACGTCAACACGGGAGAGACGATCGACGTGAAGTTGACGGTAGACCAGTACGAGAAGATCAGCAGAGACGAAGACCCTTGCGTCAGCTGGGAGAACTACAGCGCCAATGAGGTAAAAATATTCCGATATTTTTATAAAATTTGTACGGTTTTCTTCTACTTGAACTCTTCCGTGACGACGTAGATGGAAGAATTGGAAGTTGAAGTGGTCATGGGCTGGTCAAATCGCTCGAAGAATAGTCTCCTAACCAAATGAACTGGGATGGCAAGTTCTAAGGAGGAAGTCTCTGTTCGACAGTGGACGTCTTCCGGCTAATGATGATGGTCGAAAGGTCCGAGACGAGGAACAGTAGGAGGAGGATACTGTGTAGAAGGACAACCTTTCTCCTCTCCTCCAATAAATACATCTGTTCTTCGAACGATGTGGCTCATTGCACTTCTACTTGCGTATTCTCATAGCTATGTCGGTTGACTCTAGTTCTTCGACGAATCACCTCAACACCAATATCCGTCATTGCTTTCTGTCTTCGACAAGTCTCTCATTCTAGGCAGAGATGTAGATTGCATCCTCCTGTCGTTTCCTCTTCAAGATAATTAAGTTGACGAGGGTCAACTTAATTATCTTAAAGAGTATCTTTCTTCCAGTGTACCACAAACTACGTGTCGACGCTGGTGGGTGAGGCAGCTGGATGCTCTGGGCCCTGGATGACCAGCGACCTTCCTCGCTGCGACAACTACAATGACATGAGAAACCTTATTACTACTTACATCAAGTTAGTTTTTTAAATGTGAATCGCCATTAGTAATTTAGAACTAACTTAATATTTTTGCACCTTAGCCCTCTGCTGCAACGAAGGCGGTACTCAGCTTTTGACCCAATGGCTTTCTTTGTTAATCTATAATACACATTGTTAAGCATACAATCCAGGGACGGGCGGGCTGCTGCCCTCCCCTGCCCCCCTGGGTACAATACAATACAATACAATAACTCTTTATCGCACACCAACACACTAAGCAGTACAGAAAACACTGGTATATACATCGAGATTTTCTAAGGTAAGCAATAGGCGGCCTTAACGCTTCAGAGCGATCTCTTCCAGGCAACATTTACAATGGACAGAAGTAAGGAATAAATTTTAGCAGGTGGTGCAATTTACAATAGATTAAAGCAGTATCAAGCATACATAAAAATAACACATACAATACACATACACAACAAATCTAAACAGATAGGTAGATAGATACCATAACAACATAATAAGTAAGAAATTAAAAACATTCATACACATATGAAGATAGTGCTACATCTATGGCCACCAACATGAACTCAAGCAAAACGAGCAAACTGACAGGGTTGTGTCACGTTGTGATTCATTTATGTGGATTCCCGCAAAGTAACACTCGAAACAATGAAATAACTAAACTTGGTTCACTTTTTCAGCGTATACGAAGACCACAACTGCACCATCTGCCCTCGAATCTGCCGAGCGTACCTCTACAACGCATTCGTTACTTTCCGCCGGAGTGATTACACCTGGGATTCTGCCCAAAAAGTCTGGGCCCTTAGCTTTGGAGACGCCGTGCTGGAAACTCATGTAAGACCCTAAAAGTTACTACAACTACATCTGCACGGCTACTACGAACTCGAAGTTCGTATCGTACCGTCCCTCTCGCTCTCGTATTAAATAGTATAAGTGTCAGAGGACCGCAACAAACCAACTTCGAGTTTCGTAGTTTAGTAGCCCTGCAGGGAGCGTCTACAAGCGTCTACAAACAACTACAAGCGTCCGAGTTGTGAAACTTCGATAGCGCTATGTAGAACAGTCCGAAGTTTCTATAGTCGCTCACTAGATGGCGCTAGGAGTCGCTACAAGCGTAGGAAAAGTTTTTATTTAGCGCCATTTTTTTTGATGTTTAGTTTGTATTTTCGCAAAGATTTGTAGTTGATTATTATGTACTCGTAGTAGAATTTGACGACTAGGAATAGTTCGTCAAAACATCGTCTATTTTATCTTTGATTTTTTCTAGTTGTACCTGCACTTCAACACTATGATGGTGTCTGTGTATGAGGAACGGCATAATTACGACTTCAACTTATTTATTTCTGACCTCGGTGGAAGTATTGTAAGTATATTACTAATAAGTATAATATACCTAATCCCAGTGGCGGAATAATATTTTTTATGAGTTAAGCCACTTCATTTCCTAAAATAATAATGTAGCTATATACCTTTCTGTACTCTATACCTTCTAAAATAATAATTTTCTCGTCCTCTGTAAGCTGCCTGGTTCTATACGGCCTATTGACAAATCCAGGACTGCCTAGCTCCATACCATTTGATATAACCTAACCAACAACAGACTGACAGACATGGCGAAACTATAAGGGTTCCGTTTTTTGCCATTTTGGCTCCGGAACCCTTAAAACTTGGAAAACCCCCGACTTGTCACTTCAAAGTTCAATATCTCAAAAACGGCTGAACAGATTTTTTCATAAACATGTATAAAGCCATCGCTTAGAAAACCGTTTCAATAAAAAAAAGCGCATCTTTTCGGTCCACCGTTTTAAGAGCTACAGTGCTACAGACAGACAGACACATAGCTGTCAAACTTATAACACACCTCTCATTCGTCGGGGGCCTCTCCCTATCTAAACGAATCTAATAATTTGGGAAACTACTATACCCAGTTTATTTTAATTCTGTAACTGTGCGCAATCTCTTGACGAATGGCTGAAACTATACTAAAACACGCATAATAATATGTACAATCATGTATAATCAATTAATCAATCATTATAAGATAGAGATGAACTTCATGCAAAAGTCGCTTAAACCAATTTGGCATTTTAACCTCGATATGCACGTTAAATATAGCAAATAACAGCTACGAAATCTTATGATTCATGTTGGCAGGCGAGAAAAAAAACGTTAACAATAATACAACAAAAAGCTGGAAAACCTCAGATTTTGTCATTCAAATTCAATATCCCAAAAACGCTAAGCGATTTTGATGAAACATGTATAAGAACCATCGCTAGAAAACCTGATATCAAATAAAAAAATCGCATTCAAATCGGTCCACCCGTTTAAGAGCTACGGTGCTACAACAGACAGACACACATAGCGGTCAAACTTATAGACCACCTCTCATTTTGACGTCGGAGCCACTCCCATAATCTAACGATCTAATAATTTGGAACTTACTATACCCAGTTTATTTTAATTCTGTAAACTGTGGCGCCATCTCTTGACGAATGGCTGAACTATACTAAAACATGCATAATAATATGTACTATCAGCCAAAAATTGTGATCTACCACCCTAAAGTGATAATCGTTTGCATGTCATATAAACAATAAGCAATAAGACGTGTCTTCACTTGAAAGTTTGACTTTTAGCGACATATTCGTTTGATAGGAACTTGATTTAGAATTGTTAGACCAATTTGGCTGAGGACAAATCATGTATAATCAATTAATCAATCATTATAGATAGAGATAGTCAACTTCATGCAAAATGTCGCTTAAACCAATTGGCTTTTAACCCTCGGTATGCACGTTAAATAGCAAATAACAGCTACGAAATCTATGATGTCATTGTGCAGGCGAGAAAAAGAACACGTTAACAATAACACAATTAAAAGTTGGAAAACCTCAGATTTTGTCACTTGAAAATTCAATATCCAGAAACGGCTAAACCGTTTTGATGAAACATGTCTAAGAACCATCGCTAGAAAACCTGATATCAAATAAAAACCGCATTCAAATCAGTCCACCCGTTTAAGAAACTACGGTGCCACAGACAGACACACACACAACACACAGCATCAAACTTACAATACCCTCTTTTTGCGAACGGGTTAAAAAAAAGAACCCTGAGCAAAATTTCGGTATCTCAG
>NC_133488.1:2519564-2530308 GCF_025370935.1 Choristoneura fumiferana | reverse complement strand
ACTTTGTATTTTCGATATGGTTCAAGGGATTTATCGGGATGAGCGTAAAGTAACAAATTTGGAGTTGAAATAAAAAAATACAACAAAAGACTCCAAATAACCAATATAAATAATTAATTCTCAAAACAGTGACATTTGACATTTTTTCGTTTCTTCAACTAATCTAGACCAACCTTCTTCAGCTCAGCCTTCCCGTGCAACTTGAGCAGCGCTATGTCGTTTAATCGAGGTCTGACTGTTATGGTTGTGATGTATTAAGTGGTGGCCACCCGCAGCGTCTGCGCGCCCGGCGACCCGTACTTGCGCGTGAGGTCGTGGTCGCCCACGCGCACGTAGATTGAGTCGCCAGAACGGACGATGCTGCAATTCAGGAGACAAAAATGTGATCACTGGTACCCCCCTAAAGCTCATAATCGTTTGCATGACATAAAACAGTATTGCCAACAGACGTGTCTGTCAACTTGTAAGTTCGACTTTAGCGTCATATTCATTTGATAGGAACTTGTTTAAAAATTGATAGACCACTTATTTGGCTGATGGTAACAATAAAGGAAGGAAGGAAGGAGGAATTGTTAGAAATAGAAATATATTTTTTGTGCTGTTTGTCGGACTTTTACAATTAAAATCTTGATATGAAGAAATGTCTTTATTACTTATTTCCTGTTTACAAACTTAGATTCGATTCGATTAATTCTATTATTAGCACAACTTGCTTTTCTATCTATTTCGCTTCTGTCAAACATGACATTTTGATTTAGGGATGTCCTATCAAAGTAGTGATGGACCTCTACAATCCCTTTCTTTCTTTATGAAGATAAGAACTTTATATTTAATTAACAGTTACGAAGGAAAACATAATTGTTTTTTTAGAAGTGCCTGTCAGATACAATTTTACATTAGGGAGATATAAATCACCTCAGTAATTTGCCAGTCTAACAAGACCTATTAGCAATTCTAAGACATATTAACTAATAATAATTTTAGAAGATAC
This sequence comes from Choristoneura fumiferana, assembly GCF_025370935.1. Lineage (NCBI taxonomy): Eukaryota > Metazoa > Arthropoda > Insecta > Lepidoptera > Tortricidae > Choristoneura > Choristoneura fumiferana. The sequence goes on along the minus strand of NC_133488.1, from coordinate 2,529,317 downwards.
AATCAAGAAACAAATTAAATAAGCCTTGGTATCACTGAGAACATAAGTTCTCAATACATACAGAGCATGTCCTACGGCTAAACAAATTTAATAAACCTTGGCATCACTGAGAACAAAAGTTCACAATACATACTGAGTATGTCCTACGGTTATATAAAATACAATTTTAGGACTCCATAGTTTCTATAATGAGACCCAGAACAAAATCTTTATATTTGAGAGGAGTTTGTCTCTGTCGCTGAGGTAAAGTCTTAGTCCGGTATAAGGAGTCAGTCAAGTCACTCTGATCAGTTGTTCCATCTATTGTCACTTCTGTTTCCCGTCTCTGAACTTCATTTGTTTCATTCTCATGTCCTGGTAAGGTGCTGTTTGTGTCAAACCTACTGAGATCTCTCTCCTTTACAGGCTGGAAGTGGGATGAATTCCTCCTCACTATTTTTCCTTCAGGAGATTGAGCTGCCACAGAATTTCCATTCTTCCAGATTACTGTATGTTCTGTTGGAGAAAATGGTGTACTTAATTTATTTTCTTTTCTTTGTCTCACCAAAACTTTGTCACCTGGTTGGATCTCAGATGTTTTAGCATGCCTTTTTTTATCAGCATATAGTTTGTATCCATACTTCTTTAATCTGTCCATATCTCGCATCTCTTCATCTGCCAAATCAATGCTTTGTGTCAGTTCTGGAATCTTAGTTTTCAAGTTTCTTCCTCTGAATACATTTCCAGGAGCCAAGCCAGTGGTACTGTGTGGAGTGGAACGATATGCAGATAAATATATCATCAGCTCTCTTTTCCAATCCTGCTTTAAACCTTGTGCAATTCGCAATCTCCGCAAAACATTGCGGTTTTGTCTCTCTACCTCTCCATTAGCTTGAGGCCATAATGGTGTAGTATGTCTCAGCTTTATTCCATAGGTGTTTAAGAACTCTGTGAATCTTTTGTCAATAAAGGCAGGCCCATTGTCACAAATAATTTCCTCCATTACTCCCTCTCTGCATATTATCCTCTCCAATGTCCCAACAGTTGCCTCCGCTGTCTGCTGTTTCAATATCTCGACTTCAAAATACCTGCTGTAATAGTCAACAATAAAAAGAAGGTAATGTCCTGAAGGCAATGGGCCAAGGAAATCAATTGCAACCAGCTGCCAAACTCGCTGGGGTAGTTGAGTGGGTACCATTGGTTCTGGAGGAGCACCTCGTCCAACTAGCCGGCAACCTTCACATGTGTCACACCAGTATGCAATGTCTCCATCCATACCCTTCCACCAGACCCTGCTTCTTAATTTAGCTTTCATAGAATTAGCAGCTAGATGACCTTCATGACCAATTTCTAGTATGCTTGGTACCATTTGCTTAGGTATTATGAGTCTAGTTCCTCTGAGAATAACGTCATCTACAACACATAGCTCTATTTTAATCAACTCATATTTTCTTAAGTCTTTGGTCCAAATATCCTTTTCTATAGCCTCTTTTAATTTTATCAATTCTTCATCTTTAAGAGTAGCTTCTCTTATCTCATTTGTAGTAATGGCCTTCACACATGTTTCTATCACAGCAAGTAAAAATTTGTCCTCATCATCTTCAGTTGTTTTCCTGGACACATTACTGGTATCTAGCAACCTTGATACTGCATCAGCAATATTGCTTTTGCCTGGCTTATATATGACCTTGAATGTGAAGGGTTGAAGCCTTAAAACCCATCTTTGGATACGAGCACTTGGGTTAGAATTTGGTGAGTATATAATTTCTAAAGGCTTGTGGTCTGATATGATTTTAAATTGTTTGCCCATCAAGTACATATATAAACTTTCACAGGCCCACACAATAGCTAAAGCCTCCTTTTCAGTTTGTGAGTATCTTTGTTCTGTTGAAGACAAAGCCTTACTAATGTACTTTATGACTATGGGCTGTTTTTCCCCTTTTACAGTTTGGTGTTGTATTAAAACAGCTGCTACTCCTACCGGGCTTGCATCTGTGACCAGAGTAGTTTCAGCATCTTTATCATAAAAACCCAGAGCTGGAGCCGATGTTATTAACCTTTTTAACTCTTGAAAAGCCTCTTCATGCTCCCGATTCCATATAAAATCTGTGTCCTTCTTTATTAGACTGCGTAATGGTTCAGTAATAGTACTGTAGTTTGGTATAAATCTGGCAGAAAAATTCACCAGTCCAAGAAAACTTCTTACTTCCGCTTTATTCTGTGGAGCTCTGAAATCTTGCACCACCTGTTTGTTTGTCATTGTTGGTTTTATCCCGTTTTGTGAAATGTGATGACCTAGGAAAGTTATTTCTGTAACACCAAATGAGCACTTTTTTTCATTAAGAGTCAAACCTGCTTGATGTAAACGATTTAGTACCTGTCGAAGTCTTAAATCATGTTGTTCCCTTGTTTGTCCACCAACACGTATGTCATCTTGGCTATTGGCACTCCTTCTATCCCTTGCAATAGATGGGCGATAACTCGTTGGAACATTTCAGACGCACACCGTATGCCAAAAAATAAACGTTTGTATCTAAATAGTCCTAAGCTGGAACTGAAAACAGTTATATCCCTCGACTCTTCATCCAGCTCTAACTGATGGTAACCCGATTTGAGGTCAATGGTGGAGAAGTACTTACAGCCATTAAGATCCGCCAGCAATTCTTCAAAGGTTGGTAGTGGAACACGCTCTCTCATTACTGCTTCATTTGCCTTTCTCATATCGACTACCAACCTGAACTGGCCTTCTTCTTTCTTCTTCACTATGTGTGAGGGAGACACACAAGGGGTTGGTCCTGTAACAGGTTCGATAATATTGTTGTCTAGTAGTTCCTTAATAAGTTTTTGTTCTGTATCTCTTACATTGAATGGCTGTCGCCTAACAGGTTGCGCAACCAACTTAACGTTTGGGTCAACAGGAATATTCAATTTAAAATCTTTAAGTTTACCAATACCATTGAAGATGTTTGGATATTCTTTATTGACAGTGTCCTTTGTAAGAGGATCTGATATAATAAGATTGACTTTGAGAGGTCCCACTCTAAGCAAACCAAGCTGTTCAGAGGTGTGTCTGCTAAGCAGGGATGGGCCACAACCGTTAAATACCAAAATGTTTGATGTTACTTCCAAGTTACTATCTGGGGAAAACAAAAGGGCTTTGAAACATCCCAGCTGTGACACCTCTGCACCTCCATAGGTATAATATTTTTGATGATTATCAAAAATCAATTTTCCTGAAAAACCTGTCTTTACTAATTTTTTAAATGTATGTTTATCAATAATATTTATAGAAGCACCTGAGTCTATAATAAAATTGCAATTTACCTGATTATTTATTCTTACTTTAAACTTTCGGTCACTGCTGTTAGAGTTTATTGTGAAAACTGAATTTATAGACTTTCCATTGCTGTTTTCGCACTCACTATCACTATCATTGTCTGAAGAATCAGAGGCATCTGAACCGGATTCCACAATGTATCTTATAGTCTTCTTCTTCTTCTTCTTAGCATCCTGTGATTTCTTAAAAAGCACCTTTGTTCTGCAGCACTTGGCAAAGTGTCCTTTGATGCCACATTTATTACACTTTTCATTCATTGCTCCGCACTCTGTACTTTTGGCCATGTGACCTTTTTGGCCGCATCTGTAACATTCTAAACTGAAAACTTTATTTATGTCTGGATTTTCTGGCTCTTGTTTAACAACTGGATCACACATTTGTTTTTCCATTTCATATAACCTAGATATTTCCAGCGCTTTGTTTAATGTTAACTCTTTTCCTTTTCTTAAAAATTTTCTTTTTAAATGCAAATCTGTACATTTTTCTATGAGCTGATCAATTAATGCTTCGTCAACGTTTGAGAATCCGCAATACCTGGCTTGTTTGCGTAGTCTTAGTATGAACTGTTCCATTGACTCTTGGTTTTCCTTTTGCAAGTTTCTAAACTTTTGCCTTTCAAAATTTGTATTAACTTCCGGATCTAAATGCGAATTTAATCGTTTGATGCATTTATCATACTCGGTATTACCTTCCGCCTCAACATCTTTAATGCTTTCATAAATTTCTTGTAGTTCGGTGCCTGCCTGGTGAAGCAATCTTGCCACTTTCTGCTTGTCGCTGAGCCCTATCTGGCCATCAATATAATATTGAAAATTTGTTCTCCATACCCGCCACCGCTCTGGTATGGTGTTGGCGTCTTCATATGGATTGAATTTGGGGCCCGATGTCCCGACGCCATAATCTTGTAACATGTTTCCTTTCCATGCGTTTTTACGTGATTACGCGTGAATTCGTCCGGACTCGTCGCCAATAAATACTGTCGGACTTTTACAATTAAAATCTTGATATAAGAAATGTCTTTATTATTTATTTCCTGTTTACAAACTTAGATTCGATTCGATTAATTCTATTATTAGCACAACTTGCTTTTCTATCTATTTCGCTTCTGTCAAACATGACATTTTGATTTAGGGATGTCCTATCAAAGTAGTGATGGACCTCTACACTGTTGTTTTTTTTTAAGTATGGCTCTGTCCATGGAGGAAAATTTTGCCAGTGTCTAGTATTATTTTATTATTGCATTATGACTTATGACTCAGTTTTGTGTGACGCCTATACAGGCTGTACGAAAAAAAATGTCACAAAACTAACGTTTTTGTTTGGGACATTTTTCAAAGTAGCGGAATCGACTGTGCTCTTGATTCTGAGTAGGAAAAAAATATTTTTTTCTGAAATTAAAAAAAAAAGATAAAAATACACTTTTTTGTATAAATGCCAATCAAAATCAAAAAGTTTGTTTGGTCAGTAGGCCGCGAAAGACTCTATATATACCACATTTTACCATTAAGAATGCACCGCAAGATACTCGTAGGTACTTGGCAGAGAGTCATTTTATACTAATTTTGAGGATATCGGCTACGGCGACTGTTTCAGCATCCTGACTAGAAAAGTTCTTTGAGGTCTGCCAATGAGTGCCATTGCGCCCTGTCCTCGGCTAGACACATCCAGCTTCTGCTAGCAGCATTTTGCAGATCATCACTCCACCTGGCTGGAGGGCGTCCTACACTACGTTTGCCGAGGCGGTCTCCACTCATCAACTAGTCTACTCCAACCAGTTGTTAGTAGCTGGGGTTCGACAGATACGGCCAGCCCACTGCTACATCGATGACCTTAGTTCTGTGTCGGATAGTCTCGTCACACCCGCACACACATCCATACTAATTATTATAAATGCGAAAGTGTGTGTGTATGTTTGTCCGTCTTTCACGTCGAAACCGGGCGACGGATTGACGTGACTTTTAGCATAGAGATAGTTTATGGGCTAGAGAGTGACATAGGCTACTTTTTATTCCGAAAAATGCAGTTCCCGAGGGAACATAACCGAATTCCACGCGGGCGAACCCTTGGGCAAAAGCTAGTTTATAATAAAATTGTCGTGACCCACTTGGTGACGCAGTGCGCCGCGGTGAGCACCCACTGGGTCCCGATGAGCGCGGCCCCGCACAGGTACTGGTTCAGCGAGTTGATCAGCGCCACCTGCCAGCACCACTCGCCGCGCTCGCCGTCCTCGCCGCCCATCACTCGCCCGCCTCTAGACCCCGCCGACGTCGTGCCTGCGAACAACACATCAAACAAATAACTAACTTTACTAAGCACGATCGACCGAAACAACACATACCTAAGTGATATTGATCTAACGTCACCATCACCACCAAATTAACAAGCTTGTGTAAAGGCCACCTTACAAAGGCTCGTTACTAGTATGCTAGTACCTGAAGTACCAGTATGCTACAAATAAAAATGTCGGTACCTCAGTCAGTACTCAACTGATTAGTTAATTTATATTCCAGATATTCTTTAACTGTATAAAAACAGTTAGTCAAAAGCCATTTCTTCAATTTTGTTTTGAACACTTGTCCATTCAAAACTTTTCGTCTGGAAGACTGTTAAACAGCTTTTTGTTAACATATTATAAGCGTTACGTTTATAAATATCTGAACGACAACCGAGGCTGGTATATCAGGTTTTTATATTGTGTTCTCTGCTGTCTAGGGAATACGTTCGATCTCTTTTCAAAATACTCCGGATGACACTTAATTTATTTTAATAATTATTTAATTTGAACTTAACCAAAGACTTGAATAAGCCTAGGTTATAAAAAAAATTATGACTAAAAAAAAAACAAAAAGACAAACCTAACCCCCTTATTCATAAAACTTAACAAGCTATGTTAACTAACAAATGCTTTGTCTCTTTCTAACAAATACAAATTTCGAAGTGACAGATAAGGACAACGAATTTTAGCGGCATTTTAACTAAAAATAGGTTTGATTGTCGTTTATGAATAAGGTTAGTATATACATGCATGCCAGTGGTAATATTTAAGTTTCTTAAAAAAGAGGTTTGCAGCTGTCAGTACGCAGCAAAACAAATAAACAACTGTTGACCAGCAGTGGTTGTAGCGGTATAGCACGCGGTACGGAATACCGAGGACCTGGGTTCGATTCCCTGTGCTGGTCTTATTTTTCTGGTTTTTCTGTGCATCTATATTTCAGTTTGTATTTTCAATTTAGGTTTTACAGGATGACCGTAAAAGTAAAAATTTGGAATTGAAATTAAAATAGAAAAAGATTCCTAAAAACCAATCTTAAATAAATAACTATTTTTTCATAGGCTATGATGATGATGATGATTGCAAAAACAAAAAAGTTTTATAAACGCTCGTTTCCTAATTAACATATTCCTTGGAGTATGTCTGCTCTGGCAACACTATGTGACAGATGTCATTTTCAGCTGTTGCTGTCAGTGACAGCCGCGCATCTAGACTTGTTTCCCAACTGTTGTGATGTACCGTTATAAAACGTTTATTTTCAGTTTCAGTTCAAATTTTAAAATTTAGAACTCGAAAACTTTAAGATAACTTGCTCACCGTCATACGATGGACGTGTTAGTTCCTCCGTCTTGTGAATAGTGGTGTTTATTCCAACTAAAAGTTTCCGGTCGAACTTTCACTACACATTTCATAACTTGGGACTTAAATATTCGTAACAACTAATTTAAATTAATGTGGGGATGATTGCTCAGAGTTAAACACAATAATGTTTTTTATAAATTTATTCAAAAACGAGCCAAACCGTTTCGCCGTGCCAACGCAATACAGACAGATCCGCCATCTTCCTATTCTATATCTCTATCTCGCTCATCCTTGCCATACATCGCTCACTCTCACACACGCCTACGTTCCGTTTCCCACATTCGGCCATCCTGCTCACTCGTCTGTCCTCAGACTATCTTTCATGCTACCATTCTTCCTTCTTGACCTACTTAGCTAGTTACATCATTTCTAAATAAACCTACTGTGTATACAATTCTAACTTGTTTTATTTACTGTAAATAATATTATTAGGTATTTAGTTACTTATGCGAACCCTTATTATGAATCTTTAAATAAAACATTAAACAATACCGGTGTATTCTTTTACCAACTTAAACAATTATTATATTCTTATACTACAAACAGTACACAAGTAAGTAACCATACTAACAACAAAATAAACATACAACTGGGAACTTATACTATAAAGATAGGACTTTCATACTCTCACCTCACATTCAGAAGCATCTGACATACCTAATACTTACTTACTTGTTTATTTCCTTAAGTAATACCGTCTGGCCACCTCTTCATATAGTCAGCAGCACTGGAAGTGCGGGTGGGGCCTTCTGTTGCGCTATTGACCTTCTCCACATCATAGCGATCATTGTTGTGTACCTTAGTTATTATTATTTGGTCCTTGGCCTTTTGCCGAAGCTTTTCTCTGTCACTGTGGTATAGTCTAGCGGTCTCTTCCTTCTTCTGTCTTTGGGTGATTCTCTCAACCTGTCTGTTACCTCTGGGTATCCCTTTGGTGTAGGATAAACAACGTGGTTGCTGGCTTACCAATACTTCATCTTTCAAAACAATTTCAAGCTCCAACGGTGCCTCCTTCGTTTGATCTAGATGATAACTACTGACAGAATCATAAGCCTCCTGCTTATCCTGTGGCAACTTGATCTGCTCCGCCAGAGACTCCATTTGTCCTGCAAGGCGATTGACATTACACAACCATTCACCCTTGTCCCTAAATATATTCACGCTTCCGTCACTCATAACCATTGTTACATCTTTCAAAAACTCATGACCTATAGTTATATCATAAAGCATACTGTCTCTAGGTATAATATAGAACACAACACCGTCGTAAACCTGTCCATCTATTGTAATTCCCGTTGTAATCTTGCCCAACGATTTCACTTGTGAACGTCCCAGTCCAGTTAATGTTAAATTGCCGCCGTCATTACACTGATCTTTCGATAATTTGCCACACAATTCCGCCGAGATAAGATTGACATCGCTGCCAGAGTCTATTAGCGCAAGGGAACTGAAACAACTCGCGACTAACACAGTTTTCACCGGCTTTTGAATACTTTTAACGCTTCGCGTGTCGTTGTTTACAATCTGCATAACCTCCGGAAAGTTTGACGTTGACATTTCGCTGTCATGGCCTCTGCATCTGCATTCGTTCTCATTGGTAGCTGTCATTCCTGCCGTCGTCCCGAACACTACCGAACACTGCTTTACCGACCGAGGTGCGCCTCTGTCAATGATTCGCGCCGACGTCGGACCTGCCACTGACTGTTTTACCGACTGAGCGGGCATGCTCCGTTCCGACTTCGTCTCGTAGCCTCGTTGACCAGTCAAAGTTACAGGGCAACGAATTCCAATATGGCCGTACTCGTTGCATCGAAAGCACTTCAAGCCGTTTGGACACTGCGCGGACACATGAGTATTTTCACCGCAATTGTAGCAACGCCGACTTGATGTTGATGCTTCGAACTTCTTTTTTCCAGCTCCTTCAACTCTCGCTTCTTTCTTCGTCTCGCCTTTAATCTTCTCATAAATAGCTAGCTTGTCTTTTAACACGCTATAGGTGGTTACGCCGTACAAAACTATTTTGTTTAAGTTCGAGTCTTCGATGCCATCTATAATATATTGTATAGCGACGTAATCAGGGAATTTCGCTCTCTTGCCCAGCTCTTTCATAGTTAGCATGTACTGAAAACAGCTTTCATCTTTTCTTTTTTTCTAGCCGCCATTAATTCGTGCATTTCTTTGGAATTTATCGCTTCTGGAAATTCTTTTATAAGCGCATTTTTTGAGTTCTTCGTATGTCTTGAATACCTTCTCGGTTTTTACCCACAGGCCAGCCGTACCGCATAAGGATCTGCGCGCGATAACCAGTTTTTGCCGCTCTGACCAACCAAAAACCTCTGCATTGTCCTCGATGTCCTGCGCCCATTTCACCGAAGAGTACGTCTTGTCCTCGCCATTAAATGTGCAGGTGCCGTCGTAATAAAATTGACCCGCGCCAGCTTCGCCGTTGTTTTCTGCCATCTTCGTTCGTCTTGATCGTCTTTTCTTATAGAAAAATGGTCGTCGTCGTTTTTCGTCTTATCGTCTTTCACGTCGTCTTCACTCCTTTTGTATCAACTCTGAGCCCATCCCGGACGAGCCCCCAAAATTTGTGGGGATGATTGCTCAGAGTTAAACACAATAATGTTTTTATAAATTTATTCAAAAAACGAGCAAACCGTTTCGCCGTGCCAACGCAATACAGACAGATCCGCCATCTTCCTATTCTATATCTCTATCTCGCTCATCCTTGCCATACATCGCTCACTCTCACACACGCCTACGTTCCGTTTCCCACACATTAATAAAAATCGAACAGCACTCT
>NC_133488.1:2503016-2514902 GCF_025370935.1 Choristoneura fumiferana | reverse complement strand
GTGTTGACAAAATCGTTTATCAAGTCCTACTGATGTTGTTGATCAAACTTACTTAACTTACGTAGATTACTTTTTGGAGCTTATTTTTTTTTTTATTTCACCTCCAAATTTTTGTTACTTTTCGTCTCCGCGTGAATAATAATTTCACACGAAAACACAAGCTGCTATTATCATATAGTGCTTTGTATTTTGCATACAAAATATGTCCAAAAAGTATTTAAAAAATAACATTTTTTAAATACTTAAATACGAAAAAGAAATAGATATTTTAAGTGATACCTAAGTGAAATGCTGTAATTTATTTATATTAACTAGTATTATACTAGTATATCGAATCAGTCACATCTCTGGCAGATAAGCTAGTATTGTCGGCAAACGCATGTGTGTCGCGTGCGCGGGCAGCGGCAATAGCCGGCCGATATGGTGTGTCTAGACTGAACTTTGACAGTTGACCTCGTGACGTTTGAATGTTTCACTGTGTAAGTCGTGTTTAACCTGTCGTAATCACGTGATCTAATTCCCATAAATTCTTTTTGCCAACGTGCTTCCGGCGGGGGAGCGTCTTCAACCCTTTTGCAGCTAGTGTTCCATATGATTCGCACGAAGCGGTTTGCCTTCATCTTTCGTAAATCGAACTGTTTTTATTTTTTTGTCTGTTTTATTTGACGCGCATCACGTGAAACCGCTGATCCGATTTTGATGAAATTCGGTATACAGATAGTATGAGTCCCGGGGAAGGGCATAGGATAGTTTTTATCCGGAAAATTGCATGTTTTCCAACGGGATATGCGATTAACTAATTCTACGCGGCGACCTTAGTAGAAATAAATTAAATAAAAAGTTCAGAACAATTATACGTTTTAAGTAAGATTTACACAAGGCAAGCAATTGGGGGCCTTATAGCTTCAGAGCGATCTCTTTCAGGCAGCTTTTAAAAACAAAAAAGGAAGAACCCAATTGATTTTCAAAGAAGTATTTTAATAAAAATATAAGTCAAACATTAATTATCAGTTTCTAAACATCCTATGTATACGTTTTATGCAAACTTAAAGGCAATAGAACGTTCTCGATAAATTTGTTAGCAAATAATTTAACGTAAAAAACATTGACTTTTCCTTTGAAGGTCGTTAGATAGTAGTTGTTAAGAATTCAGTCGTGTTCTAATATATAATTCGGCACAATAAGTCAATTAAACCGACAAACATAACTTCCGTGTAAAGTAAGTTTTTGGAAAGAATGTAAACTGGGCATTTTCAGTAAAACTGTACCTAGCAAGGCATAGTTAAGGGAAAAGTTAATAATTACGTTTTTCTGACGTTTTATTCATATTAAACTGTACAGGGGAAAATCGACACAAACTGACCACTTTTAACGTTACACCGTTGCTAGGTACAATGTTTTTAATAAAATCCCAACACTCAACACAAATTATACTATTAACCTACTTAATATATTAAAAAAACTTATATACCTATGTAAAATCCCTAAACTTGTGTCTTCTAGTTTCTTCGGGATGCGGTCTTCAATAAAAAGCGGACTGTAGATTTTTGCTGGTATAATTCGGAATTAAATTGTAAGAACGTTACAGTCGTTATGAATTTGAGAATTCAGAAGGTAACAAGAATGATAAGTAAATTTCATACAAAACTTGCAATGTTGCTATATAGAAAAATATCAACACAAACACTCCATTTAACGCAATTGAAGAAAAATGAGTTTTATATTGATTGTAATTGATTAAAACATTTATTTATAATTATTAGACTAACTACATTTAAGTAGCTTTTATATAGATGATTTTGTATATACTTTTAATAATGAAAAATTAAATAAGAATTTAGGATAAAAAATTAACTAATTTTTTAACGATTCTTAACATGCTGCCGCCCTTGAAATCTACTGATTTTCAATTGAAGAAGTTGGGAGAGGGCAGATGTTATTAAAGGCTCTGCGAATGGTTCCTTTCTTCGTCCTGATGTCTGCAACACGCGCGATGCCGTCATTTCCTGGGATGACGTGAATTATTCGACCAAGCTGCCACAGGAGAGGTGGTAGAGTCCTGTCCTTGACTAGAACCAGAGTGCCCTCTTTCAGTTTTCCTGTAGAAGTATGCCATTTGGTTTTCTGCTGAAGCCAGAGAATGTATTCATTAGAGAACCGATACCAGAACTGTTGTTTCAGCAGTTCGATGCGCTTCCAACGCTGAAGAGAAGTAATTGTAGTATCGGTGATCTGTGGATGAGGTACAAAATGAATGGACCGTCCTATGAGAAAATGTGCAGGAGTTAATGGGTAAAGGTCATTAGGATCGTCTGAAATTGGAGTAAGAGGCCTCGAATTGAGGATTGCTTCAATTTGAATCAGCAGCGTAGACATCTCTTCGTAAGTCATGTGAGTTTGATCCAGAATACGCCTGAGATGATGCTTAATTGATTTAATTAAACTTTCCCATAATCCCCCATAGTGTGGCGTGTAGGCAGGGATGAATGAAAATTGTATACCTAAACCTGAAATGTCTGATGATGTAGATTGGTCTAAAACTTGAGATAACTCATTGAATGTACCCTTGAATGTTGTGGCGTTATCTGAAAATATTGTTTGAGGTTTACCACGGCGAGCAATGAACCTGGTAAGGGCAGCAATGTAGGCCTCTTTGGTCAAATCTGTAACAAGCTCAAGGTGCACTGCTTTTGTTGCAAGACATACAAATGCACATATATAAGATTTAATTAAAGTACTGCCTCTACCTTTTCGGTTGGATATCATAACTGGCCCGGCATAGTCAACCCCTGTGTTAAGAAACGGAAATTCCAATTGCACTCGCTCCTTGGGTAAATTTCCCATAATAGGCTGTATAGTTTTGCCCTTGAATCTGCAGCATTTGATGCAATTATGCACTGTAGCCTTGGCTAAATTTCTACCGCCAATAGCCCAATATTTGTGTCGAACAGTGGCTAAGAGAAGCTGTGGACCACAATGCATAAATGTTTTGTGATACATTTGAAATATGAGCCTACATAAGTTGTGTTTACTACTGAGCAACACTGGATGCTTGACGTTAAAATCGTAGTCAGAGTTGCTCAGTCTTCCCCCGACACGAATGAGCAAATCACTGTCCAGAAATGGTGACAGCGAGAGGAGCCCGGTTTTACGAGGCAATTGCTCATTTGATGAAAGAACAATTAGTTCCGCGGGAAATGAATCTTGCTGTGCTCTACGCAAAAGAAAAGTGGCAGCTAATTCAAGTTCTTGAAGGGAAAGATTGCCTGTTTGCTTAGCTGCTTCTTTTTTGCAGTTGTTTATATATCTGAATATGAATGCCATGACTCTATTAAGTTTTGTGAAACTCGATGAATTTTGAATGAGATTTGAAAATATGTTGACATCATTTTGAATTTTAGTGACCAATAAGGATTGGTCCATCACTTCTGGCAGATTAATGTTGGATTCCTGGTTAGGATCTTTCGGCCACAGTGATGAATCTAACAGCAAATATTCTGGGCCCGACCACCACAAAGAACAATTGCATAATTGGTCAGCACTAAGACCACGCGATACAAGATCCGCTGGATTTTCTTTGGACGGGACATAGCGCCAAAGATGATTTGCAGTGAGTTCTTGAATTTCGCTTACCCGATGACGCACAAAAGTTTTTAAGTGAAGAGGTGAAGTAGCGATCCAACCTAAAGTGATAGTGGAATCCGCCCAAAATACGCAGTTGGAAAATTTTAAGGTGAGTGATGATATGACCTTTGAATAGAGTTTCGCTCCCAATAACGCTCCACTCAGCTCCAAACGCGGAATAGTAATTTGTGGTTTGAGTGGAGCTACTTTGCTTTTAGAAGCTAAGAGACGGACACTGACTGATCCATCTGTATTTACACTGCGTACATACACGCAAGCACCATAAGCTCTCTCACTTGCGTCTGTGAATGTGTGTATTGTGACGTCGACAGGATCGTGTGTTTTAACGCACCTTGGTATAGTTAGAAAGTTTAAGTGTTGTAGAGTGTTGGCAAAATGAAGCCATTGCTCTTGAATTGAATGTGGAACCTCGTCGTCCCATGTGCATTTGCTTAACCACAACTGCTGCATAATAATTTTCGCCTCTACAATGCATGGTGAAACAAGACCAAGAGGATCAAAAACCTGCGCAATTGTGGAAAGTATCGTGCGCTTGTTAATTTTATTTTGTGCATTGACATGAATTGAAAATGTCAGTGTGTCTGAGTTGCATTTCCAATTCAGCCCTAATGTTTTGGATGACTCTTCAGCACTGAGGCTGACGGAATCTGAATAGCTGTAGTCGTCACAGATAGCATGCAATATGTCTCGATTATTTGAGTGCCATTTCCTGAGATTAAATTTGGCAGCTTGCAAGCTTTGCGTGACATTTTTACAGAGTGAAATGGTTCCGTCGACTGTATCTCTGCCAGACAAAAATCATCGACGTAAAAATCGTGACATATTGCATGCTTTACGTCAGCATCAACTGCATCGTATCCCAACTGAGTGAGGCATCTTGTGGCTAAATACGGTGCTGAGGCTGTGCCGTAAGTTATTGTTTTGAGAGTGTATTGATTTATTGAATGTGAAGGATTTGGTCTCCATAGAATTTTTTGTAGAGCAGTTTGTGACTCTACAACTTGAATTTGGCGGTACATTTTCTCAATATCCGCTGTAACTACAAACCGATGTTGACGAAACCGCAATAAAATAGACAATAGATCGTCCTGGATAGTAGGCCCTACCATTTGAATGCTGTTGAATGATCTGCCTGACGTAGTGGTAGAAGACCCGTTGAATACAACTCGGAGTTTAGTTGTCGTACTAGACTCCCTGAGTACCCCATGATGGGGCAGAAAGCATGAAATAGTTTCCTCGCTGGCGTTGCTCTTACACATATGACCTAACTCCTCGTACTCGCTAAGAAACTCTACGTAGAGATTTTTTAAGATAGGGTTCTTGTCTAACCTTCTCTCTACTGACAAAAATGTAGCCAAAGCACGCTGATAAGAGTCTCCCAATACGTCAGGCGAATCCTTCAACGGCAAAGACACAACGAAGCGGCCGTCAGAGTTGCGAGTTGTAGTTTTCACGAAGTGATCTTCGCAGGCTCGCTCTTCCTGGGTCATTCGATGCTTAGGAGCAACTGTATCCAACTCCCAGAATCGAGAAATATCTACTTGAATGTCTGCACTGCTTTGAGTAAACATACAGACAGCTGAATTTTGTTTGAGCTGACTTATGGCTCCTGAAACCAGCCACCCGAACTTGGTTTCAAATAATGTGGGTTGATTTTTCCCTAATGAAATGCGATTTGTACCTAGCACGTTCCAAAATATTTCAGCTCCAACTAATATTTCAATTCGTGCAGGTGTATTGAATTTAGGATCCGCTAACTGGATTCCTGTAGGTAATTTTATGTTATGTGTGTGTATATGAATAGATGGTATAGCTGTAGTGATGTTAGAAAGAACGCAACAGTCAATGTCCAACTTAAAGCTGCCATCGAATGAATGAATTTGTATGGAGCATGCCTGAGAGCTTTCTGATGAATGACTGTTTATGCCAGTTACCTTAGAGTTGGACGATCGAGTGCGTAATTGTAGTTTATTGCATAAATCTTGCGTGATAAAATTTGTTGTGCTTCCGTTATCTAAGAGAATACGTGCAGTCTGCAGATTCCCTTTGCTATCAGCGACCTTTATTAGAGCTGTCGACAGTAGCACATAATTGGGGTTATTATTATTGATTGACTCTTTTGTCACCATGGCCAGATTGTGAGGTATTTCAGTTTGTTCATTTGCTTGGGCGGGTTCTATGTGAATTAAAGTGTTGTGCTTTTTATTACAATATTTGCAATTTGAAAGCCGACATTGACTATCAATATGGCCATGACAGAGACAATTGAGACAAACTTTGAACAATTTTGCCTTTTGAACTCTTGTATTTACTGGAAGTTTCCTGAATGAAGAACAATTGTATAAATGATGATCTTTTTTGCATAACGGACATTGATTTGTATAAGACTTTTTGAATTTGTGCTCAGCATAACCAGAAGCCACAAAGCTCTTAGGTTTTGACTGATGAAAAGATGATGTAGACTGCTGAGTACCAATTTTATTAAGTTTTTTATTTTCTAAACTTTCCAAAAAATCTGCTCTTTGCAAAAGAAATGACTTGAATGACTCTAGAGTAGCGACGGTGGTTTCCGAGTTTCTGCGCTCCTCCCACTCTCTACTAGTCGCAGCATCTAACTTATTTGACATCATATGTATAACAAGAGTATCCCAGTTATCCGTGGGTTGTCCCAAGGAATGAAGAGCACGCAAGTTCTTGTTAGTGGCGTCAAGAATGTTACGTAAAGCCTGACTTGACTCCCTTTGAATTGGTTCAACATTGAACAATGCATTGACGTGATGCGTCACTAACAACTTTTCATTATCAAACCTGTCAGAAAGCAGCTGCCACGCGATGGGATAGTTGTCGTTTGTTAAATCTAAACTCTGTATGATGAGTGCAGCGCTACCTTTAAGCGAAGCTCGTAGGTAATGAAATTTATTCACAGGATTGATTGAATCGTTGTTATGAATGATTGAGAGATAAGTATCTCGGAAAGCCAGCCAGTTATGATAACCGCCCTCGAATCGAGGCAATTCAATTTTTGGCAAATTAACAAAATTTTGATTGTGTGTCTTGACAACTGTTGCCGCAGAGCTTACCTCAGATGCATTGTCACCGGAGTTACGCCTCGTATTTTTGTGTATTAAGACGTGTGCTGAGGACATGCTGGCGTAGTAGACATCTTCGAAAAGCTTGCGCTCCTCTCCGATGCCTCCGTCGCCCGCAGTCCCAGGTTCTGACTGCATTTCGATGTCAGTCTGTAATGCATCAAATTCATCGAATATAGGCACCATCTTATCATAGCGTAGCTGAAGTTCGGCAACTTGCAATTCGCTAAGCTGAGGTTCTGCTTCAAAGCGTTCTAAAAAGTTTTGAAAAGCTGTAAGTTTGCCCTTAATTGCACCACGTTTGTATTTCATCTTTTTAAGGTCTTGCTCCATTTTGTTAAAGCAAACAAGATCAATTTAATTAATGTGAAATTAAAGTCGCCTGTTAAAAAGATGAAATAAGTTTATGTGTTTTTGCTATTAATTTGCTCAGGCGCTTAAGGCACGCAGTGAATGAAGCTGACCGGCCGGCCGCCGCTGCGCGCCGCCTCGGATAGAAATTGCAAACTCAGCTGTATGTTAATCTGCGAATGCAATAAATAACACGGTTATTATGATTCTTGCTTTAGTTGATGATGTTTGTTCAATGAATTGTGATTGTTACTTAAAACTAAACTGATAGTGCAAATGTAATTTCTTATTAGGTACTTATATTTAGGTACTTGTTTCAATAGTGTGATTGTAATTAAAGGAAATAATAACTTGTATAGTAATGGATGTTAATTGACTGTGTACTGTTGTACTAGTAATGTGTTTGATACCAAAATAACGATTTATAGGTACTTACTAGACTTAGGTACCTGTATTATGATTTATCTGTGTTTATATTGTGTAATGTGTTGAAAATAATATCTGTGAAATGTAGTAATTGTGTTATTGGCTTTGTGATGTGAATGTTAAGTGAATATGGTATTATGGTAAGTAATTAGAGAGGTTATTCTAATTACACACTGAGAACTATGCTACTAATCAAAACATACGAATGATTATCTAGCTACTGATTAATCTGTGCAATGAAAAATAACTGTATTATGATTTTAAATGAATGCGTAATGAATTTTTAGGCTGTCATATAATGCCTAAATAGGTAATGAATGCTATGCAATTTATTAATGAAAATGGGAATAATGGATGAATGATGGAAAGCGAAGCAAGTACGGAATGCCAAATGAGATTAAGGAATTTAGGAACGGTCTCACTGTCCTTTGTCCTGTTTTCCCGATGTAACTGCTTCTTTGTCTTGCTGCAACTGATTAGCTTGAATCTTCTTTCTCGTATGAATTTGCTCACTCCCTGAATATGATCAAAACTTGAACGGCTGACGTAACTGACTGCTGGTCACGTCGTTGACTATTTAATAGTGCTTGCTGGCGTTGTTCACCCGTCGGTCGCTGAATATCCTGACTGCTGGGACGCGATACGATGAGTGTCAGCTCTTGACTTGCACGTAGTTGGATGATGCCGGCGCTGATCTGAATAACGGCTGAACTGATGTAAGCCTGGTGGAGTAGCTCGACTTTTTCCGACCTTACAATCTTCTTCCAATTGGAGGTTCGTATAGGACCATGTAAAATCCCTAAACTTGTGTCTTCTAGTTTCTTCGGGATGCGGTCTTCAATAAAAAGCGGACTGTAGATTTTTGCTGGTATAATTTGGAATTAAATTGTAAGAACGTTACAGTCGTTATGAATTTGAGAATTCAGAAGGTAACAAGAATGATAAGTAAATTTCATACAAAACTTGCAATGTTGCTATATAGAAAAATATCAACACAAACACTCCATTTAACGCAATTGAAGAAAAATGAGTTTTATATTGAATGTAATTGATTAAAACATTTATTTATAATTATTAGACTAACTACATTTAAGTAGCTTTTATATAGATGATTTTGTATATACTTTTAATAATGAAAAAATTAAATAAGAATTTAGGATAAAAATTAACTAATTTTTTAACGATTCTTAACAACCTACTAGCTTTTGCCCTCGGCTTCGCCCGCGTGGAATTCGGTTATCGCGCGCTGTACCCTCGGGAACTATGCATTTTGCCCGGATCAAAGTAGTGACAAGTAGCCTATGTCACTCTCTGGCCCATAAACTATCTCTATGCCAAAAATCACGTCGATCGGTCGCTCCGTTTCGACGTGAAAGACGGACAACATTACATAACACACATTTTCGCATTTATAATATTAGTATGGTTGTATTTTTATTATTTCTCTAAACTGCTGTATATTTCTAGGGTTTATTTATATCTAGCGTTGCTATAACTTCTAGGAACTGATACGGGACGATTTCTCTTTCGATGCCCAAAACTCTTAAATTAACATATGCAACGCTGATAGATAGATTCGCGGCTTTCCAACTATACACCATAATTAGCGAAAGACAAACAATGACTCTGCTTCATAATAGATACTCTCTGACTGATCTCAACCGTATAGTCGCTATCAAAGTATAGTAAGTTTTTATTAGGAATTAGCTTTTTGCCGCGGCTTCGCCCGCGTGGTGTTCGGTTATCGCGCGCTGTTCCCTCGGAAACTATGCATTTTTCCGGGATTAAAAGTAGCCTATGTCACTCTCGGCTATTTTCTATGGCTTCAATGGTCCGCTCCATTTTGTCGAAATACGGGACATGTAGAAATACGGGACGGCATGATCAGTTTCGGCGACAGTCGTATGGCAACCTTATTCACTTATCTACTATTTCATACCTATCCATTTTTTTTTTCAAATCCTTACGTTTAGCGTGAAGGAGTATCTATCAAACATGTTTTTCTCGACGTATTGTTTCATTTTTAATTTAATCTTACTTCAGTAAAAGTTGACTCTATCGAATAGTTTTGTCAAATAGTTCCTACCTCTATTTTGGAAGGAGAAATCCATTCTTCTTTATTCTTTTTTTTTTATTCGACTGGATGGCAAACGAGCAAGTGGTCTCCTGATGGTAAGAGATCACCACCGCCCATAAACATCTGCAACACCAGGGGTATTGCAGATGCGTTGCCAACCTAGAGGCCTAAGATGGGATACCTCAAGTGCCACTAATTTCACCGGCTGTCCTACACTACACACACTTACACTTACATTGACATAAAACAGATCTCCCTAACTTTCACGTTTATTAAATATTCGTAGGAAAATAGAAGACTGGCACTGAAAAGGGGAGATAAAAAAACCAAATATAATCAAAAATCTCTGTTAGTATTAAAGCGCCGCTTCGACATAACTTTTTCGTACATACTAATACCAAGCTAATACTGCCCCCCCCCCTTATCACTCTGAGGCAGGTCACTCGAATGACAGTTGACTTGACAGCCAGTAGCAGTGCACGCTCCAACGGCGCGCGCGCCGAATGTTCCCGCACATACGAATAATTAAACAATATTTATTACGTTCACTGGTGTTACTAAAAAAAGTGGATGTAGAGTTAGAATGAGTGTTATGTGTTGATAATTTAAATTTATTATTATTCAATCTGTGATACTAGTGTTGTGTATTTATTTACGATGAAAGAGCAGTTTGGGGTTATTACTATTCATCAAGTAAGTGTTTGTTAGTAAATAAGGTCGATTTACGTATTGATTGTCGGACTTTTTTCCGTTACAAGTTTCTTCGCTTAGTGCCTCAAATTTAATTAAATAACTGAAAACCTCCTCTTTCCACACCTCAAAAAATTTTTTTTTCAATTTTTGTTTGCATTTATTTTCGAATACCTTAATTATTTAAAAAAAATATTCGTGTGTTTTACTTAGTCAATTATTCTACTTATTTTCTAACTCTACACTTGTAATTTAATTTGCAATTATTTGTCAGTTACGCTTTGCCATTTTTAGAAGAAAGCAAAACGGCCAGTGTTAAATTGTTTAAATAGTATTCAACCTCTGTAACACATTTAACTGGTGTATGCATTCGTTGCATTTAAACTGGGCACAATAAAAAAGAGATTTAAAAAAGTAACAGACTTCAAAAACCTTGAAAATAATTTTATACTAGTTCGAAGTCGGTGCCTCAGCACGAGCCAGCAGGAGTGGAACTATAGTTGTATACCTCACCTACATATGTATTTGGCTAAAATCACTCCTGCTTACAAATTTTTTTTCATAGTTTTTTGTGATTTGTAGCCAAAGTGCATCTCGCAACAATTCCATTAAGCTCAAACACGGCATAGTTTATAACAGAGTACCGGTACCTACGGTCTTCATCATCACGTCCAGTTCACCAAATGGTACTTTCTGAAATTAAATACTTGACTTGGTGTTAAAAATGCCAAAATCGCTATAGGTGTGCATTAAAAATTTTAGGGTTGCCCTTGATTACCCTAGGATTCCATCATCAGATCCTGACTTGGTGTCAATGGGACCACCTCGAAAGTTATGTCCTTTAGAACTAAAAAAGAGTTTTGAAATTCGGCCCACAATTGGCGGAGTTATCGCGTAACAAACATACAAAAGAGAAACACACCCGAATTGAGAACCTCCTCCTTTTTTGAAGTCGGTTGAAAATACAGACATAACCTGATAATGTAATCGATTCTACCTACACTCGTTTCTGAGCAAACTACGTTCAGGTTTGAAGTCATTTAATCAACAAATTAGCGTTTCTAGATTTTCACCCACCCTTAAACGCATATTAGTGTTCATAGTGGTTTATAGTAGTACATTCGAGGGCTCAGGCTCGTTCTGTCTGTTTCCTAAAATGTCTGCTTCTCAAAATGGCCTTCTTCCCACATTGTCAGTTTCCTATGATGTCAACTTCTTATATTGTCTGTTTCCTGAAATGTCTATTTCTCATATTTGTCAGTTTCCTGTGATGTCTGCTACTTATATGTCGGTTTCCTGTAAAGTCTGTTTCTCATATTTGTCAGTTTCCTAAGATGTCTGGTTCCAGTATTGTCAGTTTTCTAATATGACTGCTTTCTATAATGTCCGCTTCACATGTAAATAGTATTCCTAGGATCAATTTCCAACAACTTTCATCTGCTACACCTAAATAATTCTAAAAATTTTAAACGACTTCAAATTATTTAAATACTCTAAAAAAGAAGAATATAAACTTTTAATTAAATCAATTTATATATTTATATGGTATAGAGAAGCGGACATTTTAGGAAACGGTTTTGTAGAACACAAATAGTGGACATTATAGGG
>NC_133488.1:2463541-2501921 GCF_025370935.1 Choristoneura fumiferana | reverse complement strand
GGTGTATTTTGGAACAACGGGAATGTAGAAAAAAATAGTCTTATCAATGTCCTAATTTTTTTATGTTTTGCATGCATGGTATATCATATTATGAAACATTCAATCCATGTTTTAACAGCAAGTTTTGCTTACCTTGTATTTTTTACAATACTACAAAGTAATCAGGGATAATCCGAACCTGACCACGTAACTGACTTTTGTGCAGAAAATTTAAGTTATTGTGGAAAAAAAGATAAAATAGAATAAATGTATTTACCACAAAGTTCAGTGATAATATCCTAAGCAACTAAAAAACAATAAACGATATATTTCTAATTTTATAACTGAAAATTTTGAGTCTGAACACAATTGAACCTCTCGAAATAATTAACCCACCTGCAAAATAGTATTATAGTAATAGTATTAATAACCCAAGTGTTTTTTTTGAGATAGCGCCTTTTGGCATAGGAGAACAGTATTTTGATATATGTTATTGTGTCGGATGTAGGTACGTTTATATTTTTTTACTTATAATGATCGTGTTATAAAATAAATGTTTTGTATCAAATTTTAGCTTGAATACGTTATTCTATTGTAAGCCGTGGTGGCCTAGTGGTTTGACCTATCGCCTTCTAAGCAGAGGGTCGTGGGTTCGAACCCGGCTCGCACCTCGAGTTTTTCGAAATTCATGTGCGAATTACATTTGAAATTTTACCGAGCTTTGCGAAGGGAAACATCGTGAGAAACCTGCACAAACCTGCGAAGCGATTCAATGGTGCGTGCGAAGTTCTCAATCCGCACTGCGCCCGCGTGAAAACTATGGCCCAAGCCCTCTTGTTCTGAGAGGAGGCCTGTGCCCAGCAGTGGAACGTATATGGGCTGGGATGATGATGATGACGTTATTCCAGATAACAGCATGCGTACAGAAGCTGATCTTCATTCCCATAACGACGTACACGCACTTTGACTTCAACGAGACACTCATGTACCCAAGCCTTACTTTTTGCCGCCAGCCACCTTATAAATTCGACAAGATGGAGGTAAGTGTATACTAGAAGCTTTTATCAACGAAAATATAGACTACGGGTAATGACAAAGTTTAATACTTAATTGTGTTCCTTTGTCAGGCTAACTGTTAGATAGACTCTATCATCTGATTTCAATATGAACGGATGTGTTGCGATGATGAACTCTGGTTGAGTTCGAAACGCATCGTGTGGTGGTGATAGTAGGCGGTTTGTGTGATGTCTGTGTCCTTACAGTGTGGAGGCGGAGGAGCTGCATGAGCATTTTAACACTTCCATTTGTTGCATATTTAGGGGCTGTTTCACCATCCATTGATTAGTGTTAACTAACGGTTAAATGTGATGCCATCTCCGTCTATTCGAACAAAACAAATAGAGACGGCATCACATTTAACCGTCAGTTAACACTAATCAATGGAGGGTGAAACAGCCTCTAAGACTTCTATCGTAAGGTCGCGGCGCGGACGGCATACTAATTGTTTGAATCAGTATTTTTCAACCTTTTTCATGGCACCCCTTTAGTATGAAGAAATATTTCACGACCCCCTTGGTTTTCTTTCATGTATTTTATTTTGTGACAAATATATTGGTTAACATTTTCTTGATAAATATTTTAAACTTATTGTTTTTTTTTAACTGAAGTAGTTTTCCAGCAAGTTAATAGGGGCTTCGAGACCCGCCTAAAGAGGCTCTTGACCCCCAGGGGGTCGCGACCCACAGGTTGAAAAACACTGGTTTAAATAGCTCATTAATATGGACCACCGTAAAATAACGCCCGATTTAATAAATTATTCAACAGAAATTATAAAACTATTCTAAAATGTATGCAGGACTATCTATATCTGCATGCTGTTAAAAACAATGGTGCCCACAAGGTTAAAAATAGTTATAAAGGCAATGTGGAATGTCTGAAAATTTCGAATCGCTTGAAACTTGTTAGGTTCCGTAGCCAAAATGGTAAAAACGGAACCGTTGTAGTTTCGCATGTCTGTCTGTCTGTCTGTCCGTCCGCGGCTTTGTCAGGACTCAGTGCTATAAACTGTAATTTTGCACGATATATATGTAACTATGCCGAACAAAATGATACAATAAAACATTTAAAAAACTGTCGTTATTGGCGGTAAAGAAAACTCTTTCGTTTTTAAAAATTAATTGATGCTACTTAAAAATCTGATATTTTTTCTGTTAATTAGAGAGGTTATTCCTACCGATAAAAAAAGTTTCAAGCATTTCTAAAATGTTCATCCATTCCCCATTAAGAGGCTTATTCCGTCATTGTTCTTAATTAGCGTTTATAAAAGGTTTCGCCTGTCTTTGCTTATGGAAGAACGTGACGAAATACCGTCTCTGCAAGGAAAGTCTCGTCCAAGCCAAATGCGTAAACTGAAATACTTGCCTGCATACATACTCTTCGCCACGCAGTAATAACACTTACGGTAGAAGAACCAACAAGTATTTGTAATCACTCATTCTTACCTACCTAAGGAGTTATTGAGTGAACTCTGAAACATTATTAATAAGCCAATTGTAAGTAGGTAGCTGTTGAAGAAAGATTACTTGGCTGACATCAAATTATAGTGTAGACTGTCACATATTTTTTGTATAACTGTGTTTAGATTAACCTATAGCTATATTATGTAATCTATCTTATCTTTCTTTCTTATAAATAAAAATGAATCGTAAAATGTGTTGGCGCAAAACTCGGGAACGGCTGGACCGATTTTACAAATCCTTTTTTGTTATGTTCGGTATGCTTTCAGAGCATGACAAGAGTGCGTGTGAGCTAACTTTGTGGGCGGCAGACGTGAACTTGCTTTCGAAATCCAAAAGCTTAATGGTTACTTCAGAATGTATATTTCAGAACTAAATTATTGTTATTATTATTTTAAAATTTAAAATTTATGACGGTGGAAGCATTCTACACTTCCACTGAACGTAGATATAGTTAAGATATAGTTTAGATATACTTAGTTAGTGTTTAGTATTGTAACTAAGGGACCCCATATATCCCTGTATATTTTTATTATTTATTTTGTATTTTTTTCTTTAATTGTATAAATATAGTTTTTAAGATTTTATTTGTAATTATATTATTATGAAAAAATGACTTTCTGCCAAGTTTTTGAGGCGCATTCTTCTTGGCAATGATGGTCTTTCCGAAAGCGCTGGTAGTTTAAAAAATGACGTGTAAAAGTGCCCATTGCGGCCTATTTACTGAATAAATCATTTGAATTGGAATTTGAATTTTGAATTGTCAGGAGAAGGTTTTTATGGAAGAAAATTCAGAAAAATAACGTGGGCGAAGCCGCGGGCAACAGCTAGTTAATAATAAAAGTAAGAGCATCGACCTGCGTGATCTCGCCAACTATTAGGTACTTAAGCCCCAGAGGCTTCCAATAGTGGCCAACTTTGTAAAACCTATTATGTAAAACTGTACCTAAGTAAATAATTAAAATCTACAGTTTCTTCAGCGAAATATGTGTTATAAAAACGCCGAAGTTTGCAATTATCCAGACCCTTTTAAGGTTCAGTAACAGTTATATCCTTTGCTGTTCTATTTGCAGGAATACGGGCTCTACTCTCACCCCCGGTTCACTTCGGTCTGGCGGAACTTCAACTTCTCCCGGACCACGCTGGATGAATTGTGGGAAGACATCACCTACACAGAAGACGAGTTCTTCGTCCAATACGGACTCGACGGACTCGTCGAAAGTAAGAAGCAATTCAAATTTCGAAAAACGTGGCTCCATGAATTTTTTGATGTTTCAGCTACAGCTGGCACCCCAAAAAAAGATTTAACATTTTCTTAATTTTTTTAACCCCCGACGCAAAAGAGGGGTGCTATAAGTTGGACCGCTATGTGTGTCTGTTTGTGTGTCAGTCTGTGGCACCGTAGCTCTTAAACGGATGGACCGATTTGAATGCGGTTTTAAAAAAAAATTGAAATCAGGTTTTGTCTTTTTGCGTCGGGAGTTAAAATACTAGCTAAGTACTCGTACTGGTCAGAGTTGGTGGACGGAGTCTCTTAACCGCGTTCCATGAGAGCATATTCTATTGGATCCTCTAGAATCTTCTTTACTTCCAGATGTTGCTGTCACATCGCAGCTTGGTTTCGTCCAGGGCAGATGCCACACATTGACACCAAAGGTGGGTTCCTTCCTATTACATCATCATCACATCAGCAGTAGGTTGTCGACATAGCTTAGAATAACCTACCCAAAAGTTGGAAAACCCCACTATGTTACTTCAAAGTTTAGTATTTTAAAAATGGCTAAGCCGATTATGATGAAACATGTTAAGGACCGTCGTTAGAAAACCTGATTTCAAATAATAAAAAAAAACCGCATTCAAATTGGTCCACCCGTTTAAGAGCTACGGTGCCACAGACAGATACAAAGACACAGAGACGTGCATTGTGGCCACTTTTAGCACCCCTCTTTGCGTCGGGGGTTAAAAACGTGTTCTTATGCATATTAATAAAACGTGAATTTTCGTTCCTTCATTTACCTTCTCTCCTTCATCTATCTTCTCTATCTGACTGGTGGAAACAGGTCTGTAAAGCTCCTGATAAATTACAAATGTTACTTTGCATATATTCCAAAAACTCAGTGCAAGCCAAGGTTTGAACTTACGATCCTATGAGAAGTCATAGGTCAAACTTCTAGACTATGACGGCTTCAAGTTGCGGGTCTTATTGAATCTTTAAAATCAGAGCACTGCATGGATTAGATGAAATTCGGTATACAGATAGTTTAAGTCCCGGGAAAGGACATACAATACAATACAATACAAAGACTCTTTATTGTACACCAGACACAGTAAGCGATACAGAAAACAGATACACAGAGAAAAAAATAAAAGGTGAGCAATAGGCGGCCTTACCGCTTAAGAGCGATCTCTTCCAGGCAACCTTTTTTACAGAAAGAAGGAAGGACAAGTTTACAACAGGTGGTGCATCATACTCGTAGTAGGATAGTTTTTTATCCCGGAAATATGCATAGTTCCCGCGGGATAGCGATAAACGAATTCTAAGCGGACAGAGTCGCGGATAACAGCCGTGGGAAAAAGCGAAAAGTTAAAGTTGTGGCCTTTATTTTTCTAAAGTTTATTATTTACAGTACTTCATGCTTTTCGATAGGTCCTCAGCAACAAAGCATCCCGTGGGACAGGATACTCCCTGACCCTAAGACACAGTACCAAAGATATAGTCAATAGCATCAGCACCACTCCTCCTGGGTATAACGTCTACGTGCACTACTCCAAGGAACCATTTACTGGTAAGTCGCGAGATCAGCGGGGCTACTACGAAACTCGAAACTCGAAGTTCCCTGTCTCCGTGCGGTCCCTCTGACACTTATACTATTTAATACGAGAGCGAGAGGGACGGTACGATACGAAGTTCGAGTTTCTCTGCAGAGCCTGGCCGCGGATAGAGCGAGTGAAGCTAAATTAATGAGGGCTACCGTTTTCGCGCTCACCAGTTGGCGCCACTGTAGACAAAAGTCCTGCCTGAAGTATAGCGGTTAGTTTGTTATTACGGGCGTGAAAACAAAATTTGCAGTACCATAAAAATATCGAGCACGCCACAGTGATGCGTAGTCCCGTTTTATTCGGAAAAAAGGGAGGACAGAGGTTTCCGAAAGACAAAACTGTCTCAAAACACAGACATTAATTGCCCCGTAACGCATATTTGCCATAATTAATTTCAGGTATCGCAAAATATTTACAAAATTATTCTAATTATAAATAAACCCGCGTAGCTCACCCAAAAAACAGTGAGATTAGATATTTCGAAGACCTCTCGCTACACTAGCGCCTCTAGTGGCGAGTTCATACGCAATAGCCCTCATTAGGTTAATAATAAGGTCCAAAGAGAACCTGATTGCGAAGCTAAAGGTTTCCAAGTTTGAAAAATCTGTGTGAAAATGTTTGTAGTTACCCATGTAAAAACCATGTAAAACACATAAAAAACAGATTGCATTGAGAACCAGATATACAAATATGAAATTCTGCAGAGGGATCTCTTCTAGTTAACATTTGAACTATTGATTGTCAAGACAACGGAAAATAGAGTAGGTAGACTAATGTTTTTTCTCGAATATACCTCGTTGAGTTTCTTGCCGGATTCTTCTCAACAGAGGTTTTTCCGAACCGGTGGTAGATTTTTTGACATTCATAAGTGCTTGTTATAGCCTAAATTGAATTAAGATATTTTGACTTTGACTTTGACTTTGATGTGTGGTGTTTATACAATTATATATTTTATTTTTACATAAGCATCAAACTAACAACATAATTATGTGTTAAAAACATGAAAAAATGGATTTTATTTTAATTTTAATTTTACCCGTTTTCTAGTACCCACACTAAAATTTTTGCTTGGCTTAGGAGTAGACCATGTAACACCAATTGGTGTCAATAAAATAGTCCCACGACATTATTATTTAATCATCATTAGGTATAACACTTTTGGTTGTTCATTTTCTAATAGAAGTAGCGGTGTACAACGGTGGTCTGATCGATTACCTGTACGTCAACACGGGAGAGACGATCGACGTGAAGTTGACGGTAGACCAGTACGAGAAGATCAGCAGAGACGAAGACCCTTGCGTCAGCTGGGAGAACTACAGCGCCAATGAGGTAAAAATATTCCGATATTTTTATAAAATTTGTACGGTTTTCTTCTACTTGAACTCTTCCGTGACGACGTAGATGGAAGAATTGGAAGTTGAAGTGGTCATGGGCTGGTCAAATCGCTCGAAGAATAGTCTCCTAACCAAAGGATCTTGAGTAGCAACCATGAACTGGGATGGCAAGTTCTAAGGAGGAAGTCTCTGTTCGACAGTGGACGTCTTCCGGCTAATGATGTTGGTCGAAAGGTCCGAGACGAGGAACAGTAGGAGGAGGATACTGTGTAGAAGGACAACCTTTCTCCTCTCCTCCAATAATATACATCTGTTCTTCGAACGATGTGGCTCATTGCACTT
Source organism: Choristoneura fumiferana (assembly GCF_025370935.1). Lineage (NCBI taxonomy): Eukaryota > Metazoa > Arthropoda > Insecta > Lepidoptera > Tortricidae > Choristoneura > Choristoneura fumiferana. Next base: position 2,494,930 of record NC_133488.1, on the reverse strand, counting down.
CTACTTGCGTATTCTCATAGCTATGTCGGTTGACTCTAGTTCTTCGACGAATCACCTCAACACCAATATCCGTCATTGCTTTCTGTCTTCGACAAGTCTCTCATTCTAGGCAGAGATGTAGATTGCATGTCCTTGTCGTTTTCCTCTTCAAGATAATTAAGTTGACGAGGGTCAACTTAATTATCTTAAAGAGTATCTTTCTTCCAGTGTACCACAAACTACGTGTCGACGCTGGTGGGTGAGGCAGCTGGATGCTCTGGGCCCTGGATGACCAGCGACCTTCCTCGCTGCGACAACTACAATGACATGAGAAACCTTATTACTACTTACATCAAGTTAGTTTTTTAAATGTGAATCGCCATTAGTAATTTAGAACTAACTTAATATTTTTGCACCTTAGCCCTCTGCTGCAACGAAGGCGGTACTCAGCTTTTGACCCAATGGCTTGCTTTGTTAATCTATAATACACATTGTTAAGCATACAATCCCAGGGGACGGGCGGGCTGCTGCCCTCCCCTGCCCCCCTGGGTACAATACAATACAATACAATAACTCTTTATTGCACACCAACACACTAAGCAGTACAGAAAACACTGGTATATACATCGAGATTTTCTAAGGTAAGCAATAGGCGGCCTTAACGCTTCAGAGCGATCTCTTCCAGGCAACATTTACAATGGACAGAAGTAAGGAATAAATTTTAGCAGGTGGTGCAATTTACAATAGATTAAAGCAGTATCAAGCATACATAAAAATAACACATACAATACACATACACAACAAATAGGTAGATAGATACCATAACAACATAATAAGTAAGCTAACTAAAACATTCATACGCAATATGACAGATAGTGCTACATCTATGGCCACCACATGAACTCAAGCAAAACGAGCAAACTGACAGGGTTGTGGTCACGTTGTGATTCATTTATGTGGATTCCCGCAAAGTAACACTCGAAACAATGAAATAACTAAACTTGGTTCACTTTTTCAGCGTATACGAAGACCACAACTGCACCATCTGCCCTCGAATCTGCCGAGCGTACCTCTACAACGCATTCGTTACTTTCCGCCGGAGTGATTACACCTGGGATTCTGCCCAAAAAGTCTGGGCCCTTAGCTTTGGAGACGCCGTGCTGGAAACTCATGTAAGACCCTAAAAGTTACTACAACTACATCTGCACGGCTACTACGAAGCTCGAAGTTCGTATCGTACCGTCCCTCTCGCTCTCGTATTAAATAGTGTAAGTGTCAGAGGGACCGCACAACACCAACTTCGATTTTCGTAGTTTAGTAGCCCTGCATCCCTGGGAGCGTCTACAAGCGTCTACAAACAACTACAAGCGTCCGAGTTGTGAAACTTCGATAGCGCTATGTAGAACAGTCCGGAGTTTCTATAGTTGCTCACTAGATGGCGCTAGGAGTCGCTACAAGCGTAAGGAAAGTTTTTATTTAGCGCCATTTTTTTTGATGTTTAGTTTGTATTTTCGCAAAGATTTCTAGTTGATTATTATGTACTCGTAGTAGAATTTGACGACTAGGAATAGTTCGTCAAACATCGTCTATTTTATCTTTGATTTTTTCTAGTTGTACCTGCACTTCAACACTATGATGGTGTCTGTGTATGAGGAACGGCACAATTACGACTTCAACTTATTTATTTCTGACCTCGGTGGAAGTATTGTAAGTATATTTACTAATAAGTATGTATACCTAACCCCAGTGGCGGAATAATATTTTTATGAGTTTAGGCCACTTCATTTCCTAAAATAATAATGTAGCTATATACCTTTCTGTACTCAATACCTTTCTAAAATAATAATTTTCTCGTCCTCTGTAAGCTGCCTGGTCTATACGGCCTATTGACAAATCCAGGACTGCCTAGCTCCATGACCATTTGATATAACCTAACCAACAACAGACTGACAGACATGGCGAAACTATAAGGGTTCCGTTTTTGCCATTTTGGCTCCGGAACCCTTAAAACTTGGAAAACCCCCGACTTTGTCACTTCAAAGTTCAATATCTCAAAAACGGCGAAACCGATTTTGATAAACATGTCTAAGAGCCATCGCTAGAAAACCGGTTTTCAAATAAAAAAAGCGCATTCGAATCGGTCCACCCGTTTAAGAGCTACGGTGCTACAGACAGACAGACAGACACACATAGCGGTCAAACTTATAACACACCTCTCAGTCGTCGGGGGCCTCTCCCATAATCTAACGATCTAGTATATTTGGGAAACTTACTATACCCAGTTTATTTTAATTCTGTAACTGTGGCGCCATCTCTTGACGAATGGCTGAACTATACTAAAGCACGAATAATAATATGTAAAATCATGTATAATCAATTAATCAATCATTATAGATAGAGATAGTCAACTTCATGAAAAATGTCGCTTAAACCAATTTGGCTTTTAACCCTCGATATGCACGTTAAATAGCAAATAACGGCTACGAAATCTATGATGTCATTGTGCAGACGAGAAAAAGAACACGTTAACAATAACACAACAAAAAGGTGGAAAACCACAGATTTTGTCACTTGAAAGTTCAATATCCCAAAAACGGCTAAACCGATTTTGATGAAACATGTCTAAGAACCATCGCTAGAAAACCTGATATCAAATAAAAACCGCATTCAAATCAGACCACCCGTTTAAGAACTACGGTGCCACAGACACACACACACACACACACACATAGCGGTCAAACTTATAATACTTAATATGCTTTTTGCGTCGACGCTTAAAAAGTAACTCTGAGCAAATTTCGGTATCTCAGGTACCTACCTAACTACTTGTACCAATATTAACTAAATAAATTCTTATTCTTATTAATACACACTATCACTTTCTAGTTTTTATCCCCCGTCGCAAAAAACACCCCTAGGTGTTATAAGTTTGACCGTTGTGTGTGTCTGTGTCTGTCTGTGGCACCGTAGCTCTTTTGTTTACCAATTTAAATGCGTTTTTTTTTAGTTGAAATCAGGTTTTCTGGCGATGGTTCTTAGACATGTTTTATCAAAATCGGTTCAGCCGTTTTTGAGATATTGAACTTTGTGACAAAATCTTGGGTTTTCCAGCTTTTTGTTGGTTTATAGTCTCTGAGTTGAGCCACACAGACCAATATAGTCAAAATCAACCTGTCATCGAGCACTTCAGGCATCATCCGCTTGGCTCAGTTCCATAGACTATCAGCTCATCAATTCCCTCCACATATATGAGAATATTTATTGCCGAGATGAATTAGTGAACATTTTTCTCCGTAAATACGTCAGATCTCAGTGTTTACACTGTGCTCTAGGTACGAGTATAGAATTAACCTCCTACGCGTGTACTGCTAAAATAATTTTGTAATTTCGACATCAAAGAAAAGTGAAAGGAATAGGTGTTAGTAATATTATATTGACAGTGACATCGAAAATATCAAATCATTTATTCAGTAAATTACATTTGAAATTTACCACGAGCTTTACGGTGAAGGAAACATGTGAGGAAACCTGCACAAAACGCGAAGCAATTCAAGAGTGTGTGTGAGTGAAGCTCCCAATCCGCACTGGGTGAAAGGAGGCCTGTGTCCAACAGTGGGACATTATATAAGCTGGGATGATGATGATGATGATGATTCAGTAATAGCCGCAATGGGCACTTTTACACGTCATTTTTTAAACTACCAGCGTTTTCGGAAAGACCATCATTGCCAAGAAGAATCCGGCGCAAGAAACTTGGCAGAAAGTCATTTTTCAAAATAAATAATAACAAATAAACACTTAAAAACTACAGTACAAATTAAAGAAAATTACTCGAAAAAACTAACTTCACCATAAAAAAACATTTTAATGCAATATTTTTTGCTGACTGTACTTTTGTTGACTGTACTTGCATTGTCACCCAAACTACACTTGAATACCAAATTTCAAGTCGATGCTATTAACTGTTGAAGAGTGCCGTCCTGCGGAGACGATCCTGGCTGGACTTCCAGACTGTCACTACTAGATTCTTGTTGTTCGATACAGCGCCATCTATAGTACATCTGCTGAACTAGATAGCTTGCTAATTAATCAAAATGATCGATGCCCCTTGACATTCATGAACCTCATTAGTTACAAAATAAAACACAAAATGTGGTGGCGCTAGTATCGCACATCAATATAAATAAGGTTTTTAAGTTTGTATGTCACTGTTCTATTGCAATCGGCTTCGGAGTAAAAGGTCTAAAAACCAACCGGTCTCTCATTTCGGGCACCCAATTTTACAATTGTATTGTCACGCAATTTACCTAAGTATTCCAAATTTTAAGTCAATCTGACTACTGGAACTTGGGCAAATTTAACTTGCAAGATTTCACTACAGATGTCTGTCTGACTGTGTGACGTCTAGACAGACAGACAGACAGACAACGGGACAGGTGAAACTAAATAAAAGCTTGTAAAAATAAAAACACAGGGATGAATGAGGTGGGTCAGTTAGTTACAAAACTAAAACTAAATATGTTAACATGTATAACATGTTAATATGTTTAAGTTCAGTGGAAGTGTAGAATGCTTCCACCGTCATAAATAAAATAAAAAATGGAGATGTATATAGCTTGATCTTGATAACGACTGTCTCTGTTTCTTACAGGGCTTTCTTCTTGGTTTATCCGTGATAAGCCTCATCACTATCTTCGGCAGAGCCTGGTCCACCATGGTTCTGCCCTTCTTCAAGCCCAGGGTCAAAGGCACCAGCTCGGCCTCCACAGCAGACATCAAGACGGTCTCCAAAGAACTCTCCCAGGATATGGACTACATGAAGAAGTGCCAGGAATGGAACTTTAAGAATGATATGCATTTGTATGAATAAAATGTTATAGATAGATGGGCATCAGAGCTGTTTTGAGAGTTTGCATAGTATGGACATACCAACCCTGTATGTTTTTTAATGGTAGGTAGTTGTCCTATGTGTATTTTATTAAATTAACTGAATTATTCTATTTAGACTGCTTTCACGTCGAGCTTTATAGAAAAAATACAAATAGCACAGAATAAATAATAGTACCATGGTAGATGATAGTCATTTATTACAATGAAGTACTTATACAGAAACTTTAGAATAAATTTAAAAAATTAGTCAGCACTTTTTTATTTAAAAATTTACTATTTTATTAACCCCTGACGCAAAAAGAGGGGCGTTATAAGATTGACCGCTACGTGTGCCTACCGTAGCTCTTAAATGGGTGGACCGATTTGAATGCGGTTTTTTTATTTGAAAGCAGGTTTCTAGCGATGGTTCTTAGACATGTTTCATCAAAATGTCTCGTGTTATGTCTGTACGCTGTGTGCAGGCTGAAAATCAGCGCGGTGAAGCATAGTCCTCACCGCACGTGCTGAGCCTATAACCCTTTTACCTCATAGCTCAGCATGTATACCTTGTCATTGATATGAGTTTGTTTTCGAGCAATAAATGTTTTTTCAAACTCAAACTCAAAGTCTTTATTGCGCTAAATTTTGTGATAAGATCTTAAAAAGTATGAACGTTCAACATTTACCCTGTTGGGCACGGCAATATTATAATCAAACATGTAATTAGTAAACTCTCTCTTAAAATTTTCTTTCTTTCAAAATCGGTTAAGCCTTTTTTGAGACATTGAACTTTGAAGTGACAAAGTCGGGGGTCTTTCCAAGTTATTGTTGGTTAGGTTATTTTGATGTAGGAAACGTTTAAGACGACTCGATTCCCCAAAAAAAACTAAGTTAGAGCAGATCAAAGAATTTGAACTAGCGCAAAGCGTGAGCGAGTCGACTCCAAGTTGACTTGTACAAAAACGCATTCGTACATCAGTCTAGCTAGGCGGATGTTAGGTGCTATAGTAGAAACAAGCGTAGAAAGCGCTTGTGATTTCGATTGCGTTAGACAATACAATACGATATTTGGCTCATCTGTTCTGGTCATATATGAATTCGGCTATCGCGCGCTGTTCCCTCCGGAACTGTGCATTTTCCGGGATAAAAAGTAGCCTATGTCACTCTCTGGCCCATAAACTATCTCTATGCCAAAAATCACGTCGATCCCTCGCTCCGTTTCGACGTGAAAGACGGACAAACACAAGACAAACGGTAGTAGACAGCCGGTGAAATTACTGGCACTTGAGGTATCCCATCTTAGGCCTCTAGGTTGGCAACGCATCTGCAATCCCCCTGGTGTTGCAGGTGTCTATGGGCGGTGGTGATCTTTTATCATCAGGAGACCACTTGCTCGTTTGCCATCCAGTTGAATAAAAAGAACACACTTTCGCATTTATGGAGTAAGGATGGATATGGATATATCTACTCTTGTTTACCTACTACACAAGTATGCGAATTGACGTAATAGTGGTGTACGTAGACGATGCACTATCAAAACAAGCAGGGCTGATTAAACTTCCGCTCATATATAATCTGCACTGCCGATCGTTTCAGAACATTATTCTAAATAAAAGCTAAATCATAAATCATAAATCATAAATCATTTATTTGCATAAAAACATGGTACATATGTTGTGATAAGAAAGAAAGAGAGTTTCACATGTTTTTGTCACTATGTGACGTACAAATTCTAGTTTAAAATTAAGGTTAAGTATATTTTAATCTTAATAACATTTAATTAATCTAATTATTTAGTTAAATTTACAGAAGTAGATACAATTTTATTATTATGTTCTAGATAAATAGCTAACTACGTAAAAATTATATTGTGTATGTCAAAATAGTGGAATAATAAAGAACAAATTTAACAGACAATAATTTCAAAATTATACAATTTTAGTAAACACGCCCAATTTGGTTACGCTTTAAAAATTCGTTCAACGAGTAAAAACATTCTTTTTGGAGCCAGTGCGAGAGCTTCCGTTTAAACTCCTTTGTTGGCAGACCTTTAAAATCTTGTGGAAGAGCATTAAACATTTTGATGGCCATTGGATAGCAACTGTTACTGAACTGTTTTGAATTAGCCTTAGGTACAACTAAGCTATTCGGATATCGAGTATTAAAAGTGTATACATCGCAAATTTTTTTAAAGAGCTCAGGGTGTGTTTTTACAAACATACATCCTTCCAAAATATACAGGGATGGAACTGTCAGTAATTTAAGACTTTTGAACAAAGGTCTACAGGATACATATTGTGGAACATCACAGATACTACGAATGCACTGCTTCTGTGCTATAAAAACTCTGTTTATGTGGACCGAATTTCCCCATATGAGAATCCCGTATCTGAGAACTGAGCATACATAACCATGATAGGCCTGAATTGCAATATCTTTGTTTGTGATTTTCCGTAGTCTCCAAAGAGCATATGCAAAGCGGTTGATTTTACCACATAATGTTTGGATGTGCGATTTCCAAGAACAATTATCGTCAAGCACTATACCAAGAAATGTTACTTGGTTGTTTTCAGTTAGTGTTTTGTTATCATATTTGACTATTAAATTTCTTTTTAAACCATGTCTGTTATGAAATTGAATATAGCTTGTTTTGTCAATATTAACGACTAGATTATTATGTTTTAACCATTTAATTATTTTAACGATAGTATTATTAATGTCATTATTATATTCTTCATTATTCAAATTATTTTTAAGTGGAATTATTACAGAAATGTCATCGGCAAACAATGTATAATTGTGATTTGAAATATTTGGTAGATCATTTATATAAATTAGGAAAAGCAAAGGGCCTAGTATGCTTCCTTGTGGAACACCTACCCCATTATATTTGCTTTTTGATCTAATCATTAACAACTCCATGCTCTTCGACAGAGTCATAATTTCAACATGTTGACTTCTATTTGAAAGGTAACTTTTTAACCAGTCATGAACTCTACCGCGAAGGCCATACTGTTTACATTTAGAGAGTAGTAGATCATGCGCAACAAAATCGAAAGCCTTACTCATGTCAAAGAAAACCGTGGTGCATGGCGCTCTCTTGTCTACTTGTTGTAATATCTTGTTAACTAAGTTAAAAATTGCCAAAGTTGTAGATTTTCCCTTCTGAAACCCATATTGCTCCGTTTTTAGAATGTTAAATTTATTCACGAAATTTACAATACGATTTTGCATGACTTTTTCAAAAACTTTGGATATAACAGAAGGCAAAGCAATCGGTCTATAATTTCCAGTATTCTTTTTGTCTCCTTTTTTAAACAAAGGCCTGATGACGGAGATTTTCATTTTTTCTGGAAATATACCTTGGTCCAATGATAGTCTGATCAAGTGAGTTAAGACTGGCGTTATAGATTGAGCTGAGTATTTTAAAATGGAAGTTGGGATCTCATCGAAACCAACAGAGTTTGTGTTTCGCAAAGACATCATTATTTTATACACTTCATCATGGCTTACTGGATTTATAAAAATGCTAGAAGACACTGATTCGATCGAATAAGGGTAGGGCAATTTTGGTATTTTACTCCCGTTGGTAAGGTCTATATAATTATCATTAAATATATCGGCAATAAGACTAGGATCAGTAATAAATGTTTCATTATGTCGTACCTCATTTATATTTCTATCAATAATTTGCTTCATCTGTTGACCAGTATCTTGTTTTATTAATGCCCAAGATGATTTACATTTGTTTTTACTTTTTTTAATGTATTCCGCATTATGATTTTTTTGCGCTGTAAAAATACATTTTTTTAGCAACTTGCTGTATTTTAGATAATGTATTTTTGTAGCGTTGTCTCTAGTGGAATAATACTTAAAACGCAGTTTTCTTTTAGCTATTGCGGAGATTTTTATGCCCTTTGAGACCCATTTATTTCTACTTGCTACTTAGAAAGTTTGCCTCTAAATGCTTGTTTGGTTCATAAAGTTGCATAGAGTGGTTTGAATTTCAAGTCGTTTGAATGCTCCTTACAAATGAATGCCCAAGTTTATCTGCACCTTTAAAAAAAATCGTAGCAGCAATTATTGCAACTGAATCATTCGCTTATTTCCCTATTCTAAATGGAATATTTTTAGTTGATGAAATATTATTTTCACTCCTCATGCTCCTAAAGTTCGTGTTTATGCTGGATCTAGGTGGCATAAAATGACTTTTTATGCTCAAGTGCATAAAATAAAATCTTCATGACCAAGGCAATCAGGTGTCAACAGCCACAAACGAAAAAGTATCTACATATTTTTTTATAATTTAGTTTATATAAAACTAAAAATAAGTCAAAACAAATCAATAAAACTGACATAGCACTGACTGAATCTTTAAATAAATATAATTATTTACATAGTAAAAAAAACAATAAAACTAAAAATTAATGATTACATAGCAATGCATGAAAAATAAAAGGTACATAGTAAGTGAACAATTGTTTCCACTGTTGCTATTTAATTTCCTCGCAATCGAATTGAAAAGCAGAGTGTAAAACTCGAGCATTAAACCCATTTTCCCCTCGACGTGTCTATCCACCCTCGCCGTACCGGCTCGGATGGCTATATGAACGTCTTGTGTAACATGGCTCGTTTTATGCCCTTGTTGTACAATCTACTATTAATGGTCACTACAGTCGTAGTGGCCTAGTGGTTTGACTTATGGCTTCTCGAGGAAAGGCAAATCCTGCGTAACCTGCGAAACTATTCGATGTAAAGTTCCTAATTGACACTGGATCCGCGTGGGGACTACGGCTCAAGGTCTCTCGTTCTGAGAGGAGGCCTCTGCCCAGCAGTGGAAAGTATATATAGGCTGGGAGGAGGATGATTGATGATGGTTTCTAAGGGTCACGTCACGAATGTATTAAGTAAAGTCGTTTCTAAGGCAACCTTGAATACGCTTTGGACGATTTTACTTTACATGTCCAGCCAAATATTGGTTAAGTCAATATTTTATGTCCGGGCAATGACTTTAACTTCCTGCGGTCGACGCAACAAAATTTAGAGTCATTAAGTACTTCAATGAAAATAGTATAACAATCATGTGCGAAATTACGTTTGAAATATACCAGCCACGCGCTAAAAGAAAACTTAGGAAACTTGTGTCATTCTGAGAAGTCTATGCCCACTGGTTGGCAATATATTATAAGGATTATTTCTTCTCTTGGTTTGGTTTGGATAGGTCTTTAACTAAATGTAAACAAAACAACGTCAATTGGTGTCTTAAATATTGAAATCCCGCATTAAACTATCTAAAATTTTCCTCTAGTCCGTTTTGGCAATTGCGGTTTCACAATTGGCTGCGAAAGAAGAATTATTTTTCTCTGTTTCGTAATTAACTGTCAACCAAGATTTTTTTGGCTTTTTTCGCAATCGAACATTATTTCTTCTTTCGCAGTTAATTACTAAAAATATCTCCGTTTTCTTTTTTCACAATTAACTGCTAAACAAGAATTAGTCAAACTCCTTGGTAAATAAATTACTTAATGAGGTCCTACGCTTGCATGGCAGTCGTGTTTTTTTTTAAAATATAATTATTAATTTTTATTTCATTATATACAGGGCGACTTCAAATTGGTAATACAAAATCAAAGTTTTGCACACGTTTGCCCTACACTAAGAACCTCCATTAGGTCTCATGCTTTTAAAATAACCAGAAGTATTTTTTTTTGTTAATTTTAAATTATCCCATTTTCTTTGGCTTCATATGAAAACATTCATTTTATTAGAAAATTATCAATTATTATTAAAGACAGCTAATTTTAACATCGGAGTTAATTAATTACAATACTTAGCATTAATGAAGCCAAAATCAAGTATTTTGTATTACCAATTTGAAGTCGCCCTTTATATGTATTTATCGTTCCGTTTTTGAAGTAACAAAACTTGATTGTGAAAATAGAAAATAAATTCTTGTTTGAAAGTTAATTACGAAACAGTGAAAAATAATTCTTCTTTCGCAGCCAATTGTGAAACTTGATTGTGAAAACAGAAAATAAATTCTTGTTTGAAAGTTAATTACGAAACAGTGAAAAATAATTCTTCTTTCGCAGCCAATTGTGAAACCGCAATTGCCAAAACGGACTAGAGGAAAATTTTACATTTCTGTACTGAAATGAAATACAGTAGTCTAGTTTGTATTACAATGAAAAAACGTTTAAATCCTTGAATGTGGCGCTATCTAGTATTACTTCACGATAAACTTTTTCACGAACGACTTTATCACGAAAAACTTTATAACGAATAGACTTTATCACGAAAGACTTTTCAGGAAAACTTTACCAGTAAATACTTTATCACGAAAAGGCTTTACTACGAATAGACTTTATCACGAAAAATCTTAATCACGAAAACTTTATCACGAATATGTCATTACTTTTTGGATTCGGATAAGTACTGACATGCTTGAATGTACCAAATCTGGTAGCTGAAGTTTGTTTACATATAGTTGAATACCTATCCAAACCAAGTATAGAGGTATTATAAATTTACGCCAATGTCACTTCTGTCTGTGGCATCGTTACGTAGCTCTCAAGCGAATGTATCGATTTCAATGCGCTTTTTTACGTGTAAGTGAGTTTTTGCATTTTTTTTACCATTAGCTATAGCAGGCGTTTTCAACCTTTTAGTTTTAACGCCACACTTTTCGTTCATTTTTTTTTAACATGTAACTGACCGTGATGGACCCCTCTTTCACCTGATGTTAAGTGCAGATGAGGCTTAAGGTGTATCTCAGTGGTGCAGTAACAGTAGAGGTGAGACGTACTAGGCAAAACGCGGACTGAGTCTTGCGAGTACGCGTCCACAAAAAGACTAGATCCAAAGACTGGGTCCACGAGTATCTACGAATACTTAACTCAATTGAGTCATTGCGTAAACAAAATTATTCCCATAAATGCGCTCCCGTGATTGCATACACGTTCTAGTTTTAGTAGTTTTACGTATATCAAACTACCGAATTCCACGTCAGAGTTCAGTTTTCACATTATATATATTTTTTAATTTTAACTTATTTTTAATACCGACTAAAAACTTCCCTTCATACTTTATACAGGTTTACTTAATACTGTAAGCAATTTTTAAAAAAAATAAATAATTAAAAAGTGTACATAAATGCTTGTTTTCAAGTTGGTGCAACGTTGTCATTCGCCGTACTCGTCCTCTACCCTCGTACTCGTACGCTAAAAGAATCGCGGACGGAAACGCGTACTCACGCGTCCAAGCCAAAACCTATTCCAGTAAATACGCCTCACCTCTAAGTAACAGCCTTCACTCTAGCCTTGAAGAGCCCTAGATTGTATTTATCCGGAAAAACAGACGACGGGAGCGAATTCCATTCCTTAGCAGTTCGCATTATGAAAGATGAAGCAAACCGCTTTGTGCGGGCTAATTATGGAACGCTAACTACATATAAGGGTGAAGACGCTCCCCCCGCCTGGAAGTACGTTGGCAAAATGGAGACGGAGGAGTTAGATCGTGTAATTCCTGCGCACACACCAAAATGTATTCGGTAAATAACCTAACCAACAAAATCTTGGAAAACCCCGACTGTCACTTCAAAGTTCAATATCTCAAAAACGGCTGAAACGATTTTGATGAATCATATCAAAGAACCAATGCTAGAAAACCTGCTTTCAAAAAAACAAACCGCATTTAAATTGGTTGAACCGTTTAAGAGCTACGGTGCCACAGACAGACAGACAAACAGACAGACAGCCACACATAGCGGTCAAACTTATAACACCCTTCTTTTTGCATCGGGGGTTAAAAATAGCTAGTCATGACTTCATTGCAGCATACACTTCGCGGCATACCTGAAAATATACGCGGCACACCGGTTAAAAACGTCTGACCTATAGCATCGGAAGACATCGTGAGGAAACCCGCATACACTTACGAGGGAAATTAATTGTTTGTTTGATTGCACGCAGTTAAACTACATACCTTGTCGCAGCCACCTGTGCTAGCCGGCGCTGGCATGCAGAGCGATGACTAGTCGCCATTTCAATCTGTCAAATATAGCTTATAGCTTATAGCAAAGCCGCGCCCTACGCTAATCCATTTTGGATTTTATGTAGACGTGATAGAGCCTGAATTGAATTGTTTTTGTTTTAATTTAATCATTTGGCTATCAGTAGGAACCTATTAATTATTTATATATAATTGTAATTGTTTCATTAGAAGGGTTAATGACTAGGGGACTAGAAAAAAGGGCAGGGTTAATGAATCGGGAATAAATAAATAAGTATAATACAGATGTATTGATGTATTATTTGACAGACAAACAGACGCACATAGCGGTCAAACTTATAACACCCCTCTTTTTGCGTCGGGGGTTAATAAAAGTATGACAGACGGACTACAGACGGTCAACAAAGTGATCCTACAAAGTTCCGTAAGTATTTTCCTTATGAGTTTCGTAGGTACCTAAATACTTACGGAGACTGGTTATTTTCGTCGATGGCTATTAAACACTATATTGCTAATTAATATGACACCACAGGCTGTAGTGGTGTACCAAGTGTCAAGGGTATAAATATCTACATATACATGCAGCAGTAGCGTTAAATATATGTATAGGTACATCGACCTTATCGTTAGTGACGAAGGTGTATAGATATTTTTGACGTCTTGGTAACGTACATGTATATATTTATGCCCTTGACTGTACATTGATGGTAAATAAACACCTTCGGCCTTTGTCACCAGTGCCCTTAGTGTAAATTTCCGCCTCTAGCGGAACGTTTGCGATGTTCGTGTTTCATACTAATTAAAATTTTAACGCGAACGCGATCGAGACGTATTTTTGCAATCGAAAACTTACAGTAAGGGTACAGAGACCTTATTATCTGACGCATTCGGACGGAATCACAATCGTTTACAACACTACTTTCTGTTTACTACTATATAGGAAGAGGAACTCTCATTCCATTATAATTATATTGACCCCATCCATCCCTGTAATTTTTTTAAGCGTATTTTTTCTTGTTTTTATACTGTAATCCATACTAATATTATAAAATAGAAAGTGTGTTTGTATGTTTGTCCGTCTTTCACGCCGTAACGGAGCGACGGATCGACGTGATTTTTGGCATAGAGATAGTTTATGGGCCCGAGAGCGACATAGGCTACTTTTTATCCCGGAAAAATGCACAGTTCCCGAGGAAACAGCGTGCTATAACCGAATACCACGCGGGCGGAGCCGCGGGCAAAAGCTGGTTTATATATATTTGTTTGCAATTATTTATTTTAGTTTATTTTGAAAAAAAAACTGTCAGGTTTTTTGTGGCGCATTCTACTTGGCAACGATGGTCTTTGGGGCCGTCCATTAATCACGTGATGTTTTTAGCAACTATTCAACCCAAACAATTTTTTTAACGAGCCAGCAGGAGTGGAACTATAGTCGTCTCCCTCACCTACATTCTATACATTGGGCTCGTGCTGAGGCACCGACTTCAAACTAGTAGAAAATTATTTTCAAGGTTTTCGAAGTCGGTTCTGTTTTTTGTTAGAAAGTTATTTTTTCATGGTTTTTAGTGATTTGTAGCCAAAGTGCATCTCACAACAATTCCATTAAGCACAAAACACGGCATAGTAATATTATTTAATAACAGAGTACAGTCTTCTTAATCAGATCCAGATCACGAAATGATAGTTTTTTAATGTAAATACCTACTTGACTTGGTGTTGAAAATGCCAAAATCGCTATAGGCTTTGCTCTCTGCGTTTAAAATTTGAGGATTGCCCTCGATTTCTCTAAGATCACATCATCATCGCAGCCTATATACGTCCCACTGCTGGGCACAGGCCTCCTCTCAGAATGAGAGGGTTTGGGCAGTAGTTCCCACGCGGGCACAGTGCGGATTGGGAACTTCACACACACCATTGAATTGCTTCGCAGGTTTGTGCAGGTTTCCTCACATACTTCGAGAATAAGATCCCATCATTAGATCCTAACTTGGTGACAATGCGACCGCCTCGGAAGTAGTCCTTTAGAACAGAAAAATAATTTTGAAATTCGGCCCACAATTGGCGGAGTTTATCGCGTAACAAACACACATAATAAACATACAGACGAATTGAGAACCTCCTCCTTTTTTTGAAGTCGGTTGACGAAATGGAGCCGGTGCAGACTCAGAAAAAGATAACGTTTTAAACTTTCTTGTCAGATAATTATTTCTCCTGCTGGCACACATCTGCAGACTCAATAGATACAGATACACACCACACACACACACACACACACACACACACACACACACACACACACACACACACACACACATATACAGACACACACACACACACACACACATGCACACGCACACACACACACTTGTCGTCTTTTCGTCTTTTTTTTGTTTTAATGTAATTTAGGTTTTCTGGACTAAATTAGGTTTATTCTGTTTCTTTTGTATTGTTTCACTTATTGCACTCCAGGGTCCCAAGATACAGGCTCAGCCTAGTTTGGGGTCCGCTGGGCATATCTATAATGTAAACTTGTGAATTATTAAGCAAATAAATATTTTTGTATTTGTATTTTTTGTACTTTCGTGATTCTCACTCATAGTCAAAATACCTATATATTATATAGTCTACTCGTGACCACGGCAACTGTAACGTTGCTGGAACGTGGAGGTAAATATTACTTGTGTAAAAATAGTCAGAAAAAGATGGCGGGTATTTTGAATTTCGACCCAACTTGGTAGGATCGTTCGAAGGATAGAGACGAATGGTAAGAGAAATAGGAGACCTTTGCTGAGCATTGGGACACCTAATACGCTGAAATTGCTATTTTTTTTATGTAGATTAACAACCGGTGTCAGGCAATGGATGGAAGGATGGATACAAGTGGCGAGTTGTCGTTCAATGTAGCGTTCTAAGGGCGAGGCCTTTCTCCAGCAGTAAACGTCTTCCTGATGATGATGATGGATGATGAATGTAATGCAGTGACGGAAAATTAGCAGATACGAATACCAAATGAAAGCCCAAAATTAATTTTATGAAAAATCTACATATTTGTCCCTTTCTAAAACGCTTTTCTCGCAGTATGCGTAAGTATATAGCGCTACTTGCGTTCTGATTTTCTGCCAAGAGTCCTGCGGCGCATTCTTCTTGACAATGATGGTCTTTCCGAAAGCGCTGGTAGTTTAAAAAATGACGTGTAAAAGTGCCCATTGCGGCCTATATACTGAATAAATGTTTTGAATTTGAATTTGAATTTTGACGTCACATACAAGTACAGTCAAACAAATAGAATCGTGACCCAGGTGGAACCTTTGTGCTACTAATGTCATGTTGACATCTCATACGTTTATCTAGGAAATCATAGTGAAATTGATTATTAATAGGTTCTACCCTGGGTCATGACGTGATTCAATTTGTAAGACTGTACATACTTCATTCTTTGCCTACTTAATCTTCTACGTTTTATAATCATAACTCTGTTTTAAATAATAAAGGTAGGTAGCGAATGTGCCCTGTGTGTTGGAGCCTCCGGGGTTGAGTCGAAGTGACGGCAAGAGGCCGGATGGGCTTACGTTGGTTCCTTGGCAGAGGGGACGTTGCCTCTTGTGGGATGCGACGTGCCTGAGTACCTTCGCGCCAGCTCACTTGGGTTGTACGTCGAGGTCAGCTGGAGCCGCGGCTGAGAATGCCGCGCGATCTAAGCACCTCAAGAACTCAGCTTTGGAGTCAACGTATGACTTCGTGCCTTTTGCGGTCGAGACGGCTGGTCCTTGGGGGGCTGAAGCGAAATCTTTGGTGTGGGAGCTGGGCTACGGGATGGGGGTTGCGACCCCCGCTCCGGGTCGTACCTGGTTCAGCAGGTGGCGCTGGCCATACAGCGGGGAAATGCGGCTGGCATTATGGGCACCTTTGAGCCGGGTACGACGCGGAATGGTGGTTTTTAGGTTGTAGTTTAGGTCTTAGTTTGTAGGTTATATTATAGGTTTAGGTTGATTTTATTTTGTTTATTTTAGTTGACATGTAATTTAATTATTTGTAATTTTAATATTAAATACATTATACATTTTTAAAATAAAAAAGGTAGCTTAAAAATTGTTTTTCAGTTCGATAGCACATATCGACGAGCTATGATTTAATAAAATAAACAAAATATAGTGAAATACCGTAATCCGAACATACGAAGCTACAAAATACGGCTCAACATATCAACCAGAATAGATCGGTAACTGATTCATCCCGGGCCACGAGTGTCCGACTTGGCGATGCCGACTTCCTGATTCTGAAAACCATTCCATGTTCCCGAAATCACCTAAAGCATCTAATATTGAACTTTACGCGTCAGGTCGTAAAGCTTCGGCAACAGCGTCCTTGGTGAGAAGAACTATACGATAATAGATTTGGTCGCCTATATAACTGCCGGCGGTTCGATTGTGGCACATTTGCTTTTAGTTTTTTGTCTGAGTTGTAGCCTTTGATAATGCTTTTAAAACTAAATCCGTATAAGTCACAACCATAGGTTAGATAATTAACTGAATTTGGTGTTAGGTTGCGGAGGTCCATATCAATGAACTGAAGCAATTACTTTGCGCACCCGCGACCTTATGATAGCTTCTTTATTCCAAATGTGTTTATGCAGTTTCTCCACCTTCACACTGTAAGAACATACACAAATCACAAACCCATCTGTCACCACCGCCACACTACAGTGACGCGTTTGTAACTCTACCAGAGCTCATCTTCAGAGCAACACTACCGTTCACCATGCTACCAGATGTTAGACAACATCTGATCATTTGAGTCTCTGCATAAATACACATTTCTTGCCTAAACGTAGCTATCATAAGGTCGCGGGTGAGCATTGTAATTTAACCGACTTCATAGTTCATTGATTTGGACCTCAGCAAAGTAACGCCTGATTCAACAAATTATCACAACAATAGGCGATTCTTAAATCTATATATTAGTACATCAGATTTTCTAAAAATATCGGACAAGTAGTTTTTGTCAATTCAATAAAAAAAACTTGTTATCAAAAATTAAACGAGCGAAAAAACTGAAAACCCAAAAATAATAACCTTTTTTTTATTTAACCTTAATCTAGAACCTACCAGTTTGAAGCCGGTACCTCAGCACGAACCAGAAGGAGTGATAGAAGCCTATCAGGTAGTACGACTATAGGTTCCTGTCATGCTGGCTAGTGCTGGGCACCGACTTCAAACTGGTATCTAGATTAAGGTTAAAAAAAAAGGTTTTCAGTTTTTTCATCGGTTTTTTTTTTATTCTATTGGATGGCAAACGAGCAAGTGGGTCTCCTGATGGTAAGAGATCACCACCGCCCATAGACACCTGCAACACCAGGAGGATTGCAGATGCGTTGCCAACCTAGAGGCCTAAGATGGGATACCTCAAGTGCCAGTAATTTCACCGGCTGTCTTACTCTCCACGCCGAAACGCAACAGTGCAAACACTGCTGCTTCACGGCAGGATTAGCGAGCAAGATGGTGGTAGCAATCCGGGCGGACCTTGCACAAGGTCCTACCACCTGCTGTTAATTTTTTGAAAGTTTTTATTTCATAATTTTCAGGAACGCTCAAGTACCTATACTTAGTACATTCAGGATAACATTGGACTCTAGAAAGTCACAGAAGAAGGGGTTCTAAACATTTTTTGTGAAGTCCTAATAATGATGATGATGATATGATGAATAAAAGAAGTAATAAGATGAAGTCGTAATTTTGTTTATTTTGTAAGTAGATTAATTAATACGTAATGTACTTACAAAATAACACAATATTAATACGTAATTTGCTACATTATATTAATTCGATTTATTTATAAATAATTTAATAACTGTGTTTTGTGGACTCATCCGGTCTTCCCTGTTTAAAAATATTCTACTCGTCTACTCGTAGCTACTGCTTTGAAGCTCAAGCTTTTTTAAATTCCAAATTTCATCAAATTTGGTGCAGTGCTTTAGTTGTGAAAAGTTAACTATTCGTATATGATTAAAGGTCATCACATTTTTATCCAAACTGGCGATTAAAAACTATATATAATGTACAAAAATTTTCAGAAGTAAACAATATTATAAACGTTCCGTTTCTTGCAGAATGTTCTTTACTTCTGCCTCTTTAGGTATTTTATAGGAAGACGTTTCTGTTTTTAACGAAATAGGTTTTTTTATATATTTTTTAAATTATGATTATGATTAGCAAAGTTAATCTCACTAATATTAATTATAATTGCGAAAGTTTGTAAGTCTGTATGTTTTTTTGTTACCTGCTTCACGTCTTAAGGGCAACACACAGAAAGCGTGCGCGGGTCGGGTCGTGTCCGCCGCGTGAGCCGCGCGGTTCGTTGTATTCACACAGAGAGCGGGTCGGACCCGCGACGGCCCGCGGCGGCTATCAATGTTGCCAGTTTAGTGACTTAGTCCCTAGAAGTGACGACTTTTGCTTAAATTTTAACGACGCAAAAAAGTTTTGACGACAGAAATGGTTTAAGTATCTGGCGACTTTTGGAGTACAAATTAAAACAGTTCTAGAATCAATAATAGATACGACATTTTTGTCAACTCGATACAGTGCCGCGAGATATATGTGGAAACGACAAACGCGCTTGCGCACCAAGGTCAAACTTTATTTACTTACTTAATTAATAGTACATTACTGCAGAGGCCATGAAGTAAGGGATTGATGGACGAGTTCGGGGTAGACGGCCGAGACGTAGACGAGGCCGGATAAAACGAGTCCAGCAATCCCTGTTCTGGCCGAGGCTTGTATAGTGCTTTTCTCAAACAATGTGAGGAAATATTTCATCCATCCATCCATCCATCCAATCGCATCGCATCGCTTCGCATCGCTTCGCATCGCTTCGCATCGCTTCGCATCGCTTCGCATCGCTTCGCATCGCTTCGCATCGTTCGCATCGCATCGCATCGCATCGCATCGCATCGCATCGCATCGCATCGCTTTCGCAACGCTTCGCATTCGCATCGCATCGCTTCGCATCGCATCGCATCGCATCGCATCGCTTCGCTTCGCATCGCTTCGCTTCGCTTCGCTTCGCTTCGCATCGCATCGCATCGCATCGCATCGCTTCGCATCGCTTGGCATCGCTTGGCATAGCTTGGCATCGCTTGGCATCGCTTGGCATCGCTTGGCATCGCTTGGCACCGCTTGGCACCGCTTGGCACCGCTTGGCACCGCTTGGCACCGCTTGGCACCGCTTGGCATCGCTTGGCATCGCTTGGCACCGCTTGGCACCGCTTGGCACCGCTTGGCACCGCTTGGCACCGCTTGGCATCGCTTGGCATCGCTTGGCATCGCTTGGCACCGCTTGGCACCGCTTGGCACCGCTTGGCACCGCTTGGCATCGCTTGGCATCGCTTGGCATCGCTTGGCATCGCTTGGCATCGCTTGGCATCGCTAAGCTAATACTTCATGGCCTAGGCCAAGAAGTTATGTAGGGAGGTGGTAGGGAGCCATAAATGAGAAACTTCATGTCTCCATTTCGTGACATTAACGCATACATTTCCGAGCATGTTTGAGAAAATCTAATTTATGTAATGATGGGCGATGGATGAAATTTTTAAAAGTGGCTGATTTTTTTTTTTTATAGACAGGAATAAGCTTATACTAGTCAATGGAAAAAATAACAGATTTTTCTGTAGTAGGTACCTACCAATTAATTAAAAAAATAAAAAAATAAAATTTTATTCTCGCCAAAATGAACTAGCTACTGCGCATGAATACGGTTTTTAGGGTTCCGTAGCCAAAAGGCAAAAACGGAACCCTTATAGATTCGCCATGTCTGTCTGTCTGTCAGTCTGTCTGTCCGTCCGCGGCTTTGCTCAGGGACTATCAATGCTTCAAAGCTGTAATTTTACATGGATATACTTATTATGAAAACTATCCCGACAAAATAGTACAATGAAAAATTTAAAAAAAAAAAAATTTTGGGTACCTCCCATAGAAGTAAAGTAAGGGTTTTTTTTTCTTTTCCAACCCTATAGTGTAGGGTCTTTTAAATTAAAAGCATTAGGGTTACTAAGACGATTTTTCGATTCAGTATTTTTTTGCGAAATATTCAAATTTAAAGTAAACATTTTCATTAAAAACGAGTTTTAGGGGTTTTAACTTAAGCTTTAGGGATAAATATTTTGAGAGTTGGTAACTCTGCGCTCGGCCCGCGCGCTGTTTGTGATGACGGGCGACGGGCGCGGGCCCGCGCACGACCGCGCCGCGCCGCGTTCTGTGTGAAGGCGTCCATTATACCGCCATGCAAATACGCCGTCGCGGGCCCGCGCACGACCCGCGCCCGCTCTCTGTGTGTGTTGCCCTTTAACCGCTGAACCGATAAATAGGGTAGGTATACAGATAGTACAAGACCTGGGGAAGGACATAGCATAGTTTTTATCCCCAAAAATTGCATAGTTCCCGCGGGATAGCAATAAATGGATTCTACGTGAACGAAGTCGCGGGCAACTGTTAGTTTATAAATATTGAAAGTAATATTGACGTCTTCGATATTTTAATTAGAATTAAGTCTAGACCGTATACTAAAAAATGCAATTTTGTAAATGACTTCCTAAAGCTTGCATTATAAAGAACCTATTTTCCTTCTGTCCATTCCTATATTGAATAGACTGTAGTGTTCGGAAACTCTACTTTTTAAGGGTGGCTTTGTCAGTACTCAAAGTTATTCTTAACTCACCAAACTACAATATCTTACGAGTATTTCACTACTCCAAAAAAGAATATTCTAAATTCTTATAACAGCTGTCAAAACCCAATTTGCACATTGCTTCTCAGCATTATTGTACCCCCTAATCTACAACCTTACTAGTGTAAGACTATAGGTATAGTTTTGAAGAATAGGTACCTAAGTACTCTGTTTTCGAAGCTAAAAAGTTCTTAACAATTAACACGATGAACTTATCCTATAGACAAGGAAAACATTATTAATATAACACAGTAACTTAATACACACACTCACGCTAGCACACACACACACACACACACACACACACACACACATATACACACACACACACACACACACACACACACACACACACACACATATACACACACAGAGACAGACACAAACTATTTGTATTTGTTTTGAATGAAAACGAAAATATTTATTCGCAGGCATTATTTATTTCACTTTAGTATTAATTATTGTAAAGTACAAAATAACATGCACAATCTTTTTCATCAATCTTGGAGTGATTATTGCAGTCACTGGTAATTAATACATTATTTGTGTGTAATTAGTAATTACATACGTCATTCAAGTAAGTTGTTTATAGTGCTTTAGTATTATATTATTTGTTCACAATTGTTTTGACGAGTAGAAAAACCGGTAATATACATGTTAATTAACAATCAATTATGTGAAATGTAATAATAAAAATTATGTCTAAACAAATGACCTTTACAGCAGGGGTTTTCAACCTAAAAGTTTCACGGTACAACATTAAAAATAGCCAAGTGCGAGTCGGACTGGCGCGTGGATTCCAGTATGCTCATAATATGTATAACATAACAGACAGCGGAGGCTTATTAATAGGGATATTGACAGCTTTAGGTATATACGAAACCCCAAAAAGCACCGTAAAAAAATACCTACATGGTTAAAAATTGTACTATCATTAGAAAGACAGAAATAAAGTAAGAAAAACATCCGTGAAACATTTACAAAACAAAGAAAAAAACGGAAATCGAGATGAATTTTGTCACGAAATGGTTCCAACTCAGCATGACAAGCTTGCGGCCGACACTGGCCTTCCGTTGGAACTATTAAAATAACTATTCAAAATTTCAATGCGGCACCGGTTGAAAACGTCTGCTTTACAGTCTTAATTTCTTTCCATGTAAACAAATTTTGCGATTAAAAAAAATACAACTTGCATTTTCGTGTATCTAGTGATGGATATTCCGTTGGAGCTTGGGGGGGTTGCCTCGTTGCGGGGGAGGTCTGTTGGCACGCATGGCTTGAGGTCGAAGGTCCTGGTACTCCTAATTGCCCTCTGGTATAAGTAACTATGTCACCTCTCACTCTGACAGAGCTCGTCGGCAGATATGAAGATAACACTGGTCTATTCCATTGGCGGTTTCTTCTACTGAATCTGAAGTCCTCGATCTTAGTAATTTCGTCATGTTCAGGTGGAAAGCTATTTAAGTACTTTTCGTTCTTGTCCAGCCACCGGTTGACCTGGAAAATATGAAGCTATTGAGAATTTGCTAACTCTAAAGCACACATTGCAGTGGCCGTGGTTTTTAGGGTTCCGTAGCCTAAATGACAAAAACGGAACCCTTATAGTTTCGCCATGTCTGTTTGTCTGTCTGTCTGTCTGTCCATCCGCGGCTTTGCTCAGGGACTATGAATGCGCGAAAGCTGTAATTTTGCACGTATATATATGTAAACTATGCCGACAAAATGGTACAATAAAAAAATATAAAAAAAATTTTTTTAGAGTACCTCCCATAGACAAAGTAAAGTGGGGGTGTTTTTTTTTCTCTTCCAACCTTGTAGTCTGGTATCGTTGGATAGGTATTTTAAAATCATTAGGGAGTTGCTAGAACGATTTTTACGATTCAGTGATTTGTTTGCAAAATATTCAACTTTAAAGTGCAAATTTTCATTAAAATCGAGCGTCCCCCCACTTAAATTAAAAAAAAATCAAGTTGGTAGTAAGTATATCAAACTTTTAAGGAAAACTATAACGGTTGTTTTCTTGAGAATTATTAGTAGTTTAAGAGTAAATAGCGGCCTGAGGTATAAAATATACCTAAACTTGGAATATTCCGTACAAAATACAAAATCCTTAAAAAATATTACTTAATTTATCATAATGGCTATGGAACCCTATTTCGGGCGTGTCCGACACGCTCTTGGCCGGTTTTTTATTGTAATAATATGGATATTAAATGAAAGATTATAATTAGACAGTTCCGAATATTATAGATATTATAACACTTTTAAGTTACCATTTTCACAGGAACATCAAAAAAGTATGAATTGGAAAACCTGATTGCCTTAAAAACACTTTAAGTATACTTAAAATAAAAGGAGGAAACAGGTCAAGTTGTCTTGTACTTCAACAGTCGGGACCCATAACTGGGAATTATAACATACATTATAACATTAGCACAACATAACATGATAAGTAAGGATTCTTGTGATCTGAAACAAATGATTTTATTACTATTAATAAGTGCAAGGTACTTACAATTTCACAGCTTCGGGCGATATAATCGTCTGGTACATGAACTACTATTTTATTGGACTTAGACATTTTGACAGTTGCGATTACCACTGGAAGCTAGGAGCGAATGGCATTATTTTTGATTTTTCACCTTTTTTATTACATAGTTTAATTACTCATTTCATGAATGCAACAAACACAATCGATTAGTTAATTGCATTTGTTAATATGGTATTTAATTTAGTATTGCGAAAGAAAGTGTTTACTTTATGCGTGTTTTGTGGCTGCGATCATGTTTCCACCTTTGTTATCTTTTTAACCACCTTCAAAGAAAGAAGGAGGTTCTCATTTCATCTCGAATTATACTCGTAATATATAATAGTAGATTTTTCAACAAGCTATAATGACCCGAGCAGAGCGAGGGTGGCTATAGTTCGAGTGGCATTATGGTTGTTTAGTCTCACGTTAAACACTCTACTTTTCAAATGAATGCGAGGAAAAAAAACAATGTTCTGTTCAAAGTTACAATATTACTTTTTAAAACGTATACGCTCGACTAAAGGACTGGCCATCTGTTCAAAATTGCGCGGTTTTTTTTTTTTTTATTGTTTATGAAGTGACGTTTTAAATGCTTGCATATTTAGCCAACAGTTTAAAAATTGAAAACTATTTTAAAACTAATTGGACTATGCATAATAAAATGAATTAATCCTTAATGCAAATGAATAGATTCATATTAGTTTTCATTAATTGTGTTTCACGAAACTAAATCGTGTTTTTTTAAATATTTTTACACATTTGGCATTTTGAGGTTATTTCCATGCCCTAAAAATACTCCATTCACAAACACCGTCTTGGCTGATAAGAGGGGTTTCCAACGTAAATTAAAAAAAATACTTTAATCCCTAGATAATAAAAACCGGCCAAGAGCGTGTCGGACACGCCCGAATAGGGTTCCGTAGCCATTACGAAAAATTAAGTTATATTTTTCTAAGGATTTCGTATTTTGTACGAAATATTCCAAGTTTAGGTATATTTTATACCTTAGGCTGCTATTTACTCTTAAACTACTAATAATTCTCAAGTAAACTTAACCGTTATAATTTTCCTTGTAAGTTTGTTACACTTACTACCATCCTGATTTTTTTAAAAATTTTCCAATTTCGCCATGTCCGTTTGTCTGTCTGTCTGTCTGTCCGTCCGCGGCTTTGCTCAGGGACTATGAATGTGCGAAAGCTGTAATTTTGCACGTATATATATGTAAATTATGTCGACAAAATGGTACAATAAAAAAATATAAAAAAAAAAATTTAGGGTACCTCCCATAGACGTAAAGTGGGGGTGTTTTTTTTTTCTCATCCAACCTTGTAGTGTGGGGTATCGTTGGATAGGTCTTTTAAAATCATTAGGGGGTTGTCAAAACAATTTTTGATTTGTTTGAAAAATATTCAACTTTAAAGTGAAAATTTTCATTAAAATCGAGCGTCCCCCCCCTCTAAAATCTAAACCGGTGTGGAAAATTTTGAAAAAAATCAGGATGGTAGGTAGTAAGTATATCAAACTTACAAGAAAAACTATAACGGTTTAGTTTTCTTGAGAATTATTATTAGTTTAAGAGTAAATAGCAGCCTAAGGTATAAAATATACCTAAACTTGGAATATTCCGTACAAAATACGAAATCCTTAGAAAAATATTAAGTAAGTACTTAATTTTTTCGTAATGGCTACTGAACCCTATTTCGGGCGTGTCCGACACGCTCTTGGCCGGTTTTAATTTATGTAAGTACTACCGGACCCGGCAGACGTAGTCCTGCCCGAAAAAACACTACATTAAAATTATGATAACACACTAACAACAGCGCCATCTAGCGGGTCCAATTTACTTAAATACGTTCTTTAATTTGAGGGGAGAGTTTAGCGTATCGACGGGATGAATATTAAATGTTTGACAGTTACGAAACTCATGAAAATTTTGTATGGTAAAATGTTTTTCTTTTATTTTATGTTTCCTATTCCTGACGAAGACAAATACAAAAATACAAAAATCATAAAAATTGGTCCAGCCGTTCTTGAGTTATAAATGGTGTAACTAACACGACTTTGTTTTATATAGATTTTAACTAGGGTTCGTTATTAGGTACTGTTAACTGGGTATTATTAAGCCATGACGTACAGTTAATTAATAACTATCAATTATTATCAGTCCTATATTAGTGTACAATTAATGTTCAACAGTGTAATACTACACGACACAATAGTACCTACGTCATACAAAGTGCGAAAAAGAAATACATCTAGGCAAGTCACTTCATTTAATAGCATGTTAATTGGCAAAAAACCATCATTATGAAAAACTCAGGACGGGTAGAGGTAAGTAGGTACGATCACTAATTGAACAGTCAATTATTAACGATAATGTTTTATTTTAATTTTAAGTAAAGAAAAACAGTATAAATATTCCTACTTAACAAAGTATAGTATGAAATAAGTAGATAAAAGAGAGTAATAAGTAGACAAAAGAGAATAATTAAAAGCTAAATGAGTAGGTACAGTTTTTTTTTTACAAGTTGTACGTTTTTGACGTAATACGACTAAGGTCCTGGTCGTTCTGACCCGTCACCAAAGGCCGGCCCGCGGCGTCTTTGCCGTGTTCGTAAATGTTCGGAACTGGTCGTTCTTGCTATAAGTCCATCCGCTGATGGGTGAGAAGGACCAAATCCGAACACTCACGAACACGGCATTATTAAGCCGCGGGCGACGGGCCACTACCCGCATTTGTTGGTGTGTCAGAACGACCAGGGCCTAAGGTACAGTTTTAAAACAATACTAAGTAAGTAGTTTCTCTTCCCATCGTTTTCTATCCTGTATAGTTTTTTAATTGTGTTTTTTTTTATGAATAAAATCAACTGCTTTACTCTTCACGCTGTTTAGCTATCTTTGTCACTGGTCCATTTGTAGTTTGGGATGTATTGTCACTTGTACTTGCGGATTTTTCTGGTTTCTGGGTACAATCTGTATGATTGGCAGCAGAAGTTTCTGGTTGTCCTATCGCATTCATTTCAGCTTTTCTCCTTAACCATTTTCCGTAAGCGCTTCGTTTTGGTATCTGTACTGATGTTGTGTCTGGCGACAATGCTACATTAGTCGTGTCAGGTAGGTTGACGTAGAGATGCATTGGTAGAGGTTTCAAGCGTCGGCTGTTTTGTTCACTGTCTTTAATATCCTGTAACCTGACCATTGCGTAATGCTCCGGTGGAAAGCTTTTTAAGTATATGACATTATCAGCTAGCCACTTTTCTACCTGAAAAAAAAAAACATGATGGTAAGCCATTGTGCCATTGTGGATAATAAAAGGAATTTGTTTGTTTTGCTGCTGACTACAGAGAACGTATTTAAAAGTCTTTGTTTTTCGAAAGCAAATGCACGAGCTACTACAAAATGTACCCAAAATCACTATGAGTGTGCCTACAATATTTGAAGGCTTCTCTTGATTAATCCAGGATCAGCTCATTAGAATGTGATTTGGTGACAGTAGGACCTAATTGAAAATATGTGCTTGCCAACATAAAAATAAAATCAAATCAAATCTTGCGATCCAGCGGGGAAATGCTGCCAGCATCTTTGGTACCATACCGCAGGGTCCATTTTTAGATTTATTATAGTTTTAGCTTATTTAAATTTATTGTACCTAATATACTTTTTTTTTTAGTTGCACCTGTATTGTTGTGGAAATAATAAAAATAAAAATTTACGCTATAACAAGCACTTATGAATGTCAATAAAAAAACAAATTGGTTTATAAATTACAGGTATTTGAGTACAATCAACATGATACGACAAAATAAATACCGAATGGTAACGGTATATATGTATGCTAAAGTAAATTCCTTCATTTCGCAACTGTTATAAAATTTTTGAAACTGTAAATATTTCAGGATTTTTATAAAACCTAACCTAACCTAAAGGGTTCTACACAATGGCCTTGAAATAAATCCATAAACATTTACAGTTTTAGAGTTTGCGAAATGAAAAGTTGCGAAATGAACGGATAGCGAATTTTGGACTCCAGCTCTGCGGTGTGGAAGGCAAAGAGATACCACCACACTATTTTCCCAAGGAAGTTGTCATGAAGGTTTGCTACGATCACCAACCAACCAAGTGTTGCGATTTAGAAGAAGAAATAGGTACTTACTATTTCGCAGCTATCGAGTATCGCCCAGGGGGATACCATATCCTTCGCTGGTACATGGCTTGTTTCACTGGACTCAGACATTTTGTCAGTGTTGTTGTTAATAGCACTGGAAGCCAGTGAATGATGCAATTTCTAATTTCACTCCCCTTTTTATTTTGCAGATCAATTACAGACCTCATTAGCTTATGACTTCGTTAATGGAGAAATGAGGAATTTGCAATCGATTAGTTTATTGTTTAATTTGGTTTTAATGTTTAATGTACACGGTGTTTTATTTCTTGCATGTTTTGTAGCTGCCATTGTATTATATTCATTTTTTAACTTCAATAAATGGAACGGGTTCTTATTTTGTCGGATTTTTTGTATGTATGCTTCTTGATTTTTCGAAGACGTCTAGATCAATTTACTATTTTTGTTTTAGAAGAGTATGTTTCACAGGTGGTGTCATTGTTATCAAAGCCAGTATAAGACGATGGGAACGAAGTCAAAGTAAAAAATGTTTAATAATAATAATTCCCTCATTTATTTCGAATACTTAATGACTCACGCATAATTGCATACCACTCCTATTTTTATGTACTTACAATTTATAAGTCCTATGTTGATGTATAATAAAATTAATGTTCAACAGTGTAATATGAAATGACATATCATACAAGTACAAAGTGCAAAAGCGAAGTACATCTAGGTAATTCAGTTCATTTAATTGCAATTTTTTATGGAATAGGGGGAAAACGAGCAAACGGATCGTCTGATGGTAAGCAATTACCGTCGCCCATGGACACCTGCAACACCAGAAGGGTCATTAGTGCGTTGCCGGCCTTTTAGGTAGGAGTACGCTCTTTTCTTGAAGGCTTGAAAGTCATGTCGGTCCGAGAATACTGCAGGCGACAGTTCATTCCAGAGCTCATTATGGTAATTAACAAAAAAATAATTAATATGATAAACAGGTTGACATCATTTAATCAGGGCAGGTACACTGATTTAACATGTTGGTATAATGATGATGACGAAATTCATTAATCAAATAATCTGCCCGATCTAAATGACGAAAGCAATAATGTTTATTCTACTGTCGTGCAAAATAGTTGGCATCGATCAAATTATTATTTATTAAAATTTAAATAAAAACATTAATACAACTTTACAAGAACAGTAGAAACATTCATACTTAACAAAGTATTGTTGAGAAATAAGCAGATAAAGTACGACAGCAAATAATAAAAACTAAATGATTACAGTATTTTTTTCTACAAGTGTTAAGTTTTTGACGTAATATGACGCACGTCGCCCGCGGCGTCTTAATTCCGTGTTCGTGAATGTTCGGGATTGGTCCTTCCCACCCTCTAGCGGATGGTCATAGCGCACGGCGAGCGAGAACGACCGTCGTACCAGTGTAAGTTTTCGGTTACAAAATACGTCTCGATCGCGTTCTTGCGGCACAGCGGCTCTGGCGATTTTCGTGTTTCCATACAAATTGAGATTTTAACGCTAAAGCGATCGAGACGAATATATAGCATTAAGACGCCGCGAACGACGGGCCATATCCTCCGCAGGTAGCGAGTCAGAACGACCAGAGCCTAAGTAAGATGCAGTTATAATTAAATAAATATCATGGGATACTTGACACCAATTGACCTAGTCCCAAACTAAGCGAAGCTTGTGCTATGGGTACTAGGCAACGGATAAACATACTTATATAGATAAATACATACTAAATACATATTAAACATCCAAGACCCGTGAAGAAACATTCGTATTATTCATTTAAATATGTTCCTCAGCCGGGAATCGAACCTGGGGCCTCAAGCTTCGTAGTCTGGTTCGCTAGCCACTTGGCCATCTGGTCGTCTAAATTATAAAATTAAGTAGGTAATTATAAAATTAATTCATAAAATAAGATACAGAAACTCGTAGCTCTTCTTTCATTCGTTTTATAACTCATATTGTATTTTTTTTATAGTTTTTGGCTATTAGCTCGTTGAAGTGGCCATGGGCAGGCATATTGTACGGTGAACAGATGACCGCTAGGCCGAAAAGTTCTGGAATGGAGACCGCGCAGCGTTGGAACGCCCAACAACAAGATGGACTGGTAATCTGGTTAAAGCTGCAGGTTTACGACGGGTTCAGATCGCTTCCAACAGAAGCAACTAGAGGTCTATGGGGGAGGACTACGTCCAACAGTTTCCGTCCTACGGCTGATATGATAATTGATGATGATGGAAATAACTGCTGCACTCTACGCTGTTTCGCGTTTCGTCTTTGTCACTGGTCTATTTGCTGTGCGGAATGCGTGGCAACTTGTACGTACTTGCGTGGGTTCTTTTGTTTTCTGGACTGGGCACGATTGGCAGCAGAAGTTTCAGGTTGGCCTACCGCATCCATTTTAGCTTTTATCCTAGGCCAGTTTTTGTAAACTGGTATGTGTTCTGGTATTGGTTTTGGCAACAATGGTGCAATAATCGGGAGTGGTAGTTTGACGAGTAGCACGCATTGGTGAGGGTTCCCTGCGTCGTCTGTTTTCTTTACTGTCTGTAAGGTCCTGTAACATGAGCATTGAGTTATGCTCTGGCGGAGAGCAATGTAAGTATATGTCGTTCTCAGCGAGCCACGTTTCTACCTGAAAAAAGAAACGTGATAGTTAGCCATTGCGGAGTTGATATATGGATAATAAAAGGCACTGTTTTGCTGCTGATTACTAAGATAACTTGTTTAAAAGCGGTGCCTCGAGTTTGTGTTTTCTGAAAGCAAATGCACGAGCTACTACAAAACATCCAAAATCACAATGGGTTTGCCTACAATATTTGAAGAGTTCCTCTGATTTCTCCGCGGTCAGAATTTGACTTGGTGACAATGGGACCTAATTAAAAAGCATCCCTTTTCCGACATAAAAATTCAAGTTGGTTTATAAATAACCGGGTTCTGAGTACAATCTGAGTAGGTACATCTATTTTCCCGAGAAAGTTGTCATGAAGGTTCGCTGGTGTTCCTCAATCAATGACCATGAACACACTGTCCAGAAAGTTGCGAGTAGACGACCGAATGGCCAAGTGGTTAGAGAAGCTGACTACGAAGCTTGAGGGCCCGGGTTCGATTCCCAGCCGGGGCAGATATTTGTAATGAATAA
>NC_133488.1:2358135-2463441 GCF_025370935.1 Choristoneura fumiferana | reverse complement strand
TGATGCGTAGTCCCGTTTTTTCGGAAAAAGGAAGACAGAGGATTCCGAAAGACAAAACTGTCTCAAACACAGACATTAATTGCCCCGTAACGCATATTTGCCATAATTAATTTCATCAGGATGGCATATTTACAAAATTGTTCTAATCATAAATAAACCCGCCGTAACTCACCCAAAAACAGTGAGATTAGATATTCGAAGACCTCTCGCTATACTAGCGCCTCCAGTGGCAAGTTCATACGCAATAGCCCTCATTTAGGTAATAATAAGGTCCAAAGAGAACTGATCGAAGCTAAAGGTTTCCAAGCTTGAAAAGTCTGTGTGAAAATGTTTGTAGTTACCCATGTAAAAACCATGTAAAACACATAAAAAACAGATTGCATTGAGAACCAGATATACAAATATGAAATTCTGCAGGAGGGATCTCTTCTAGTTAACATTGTAACTTGTCAAGACAACGGAAATAGAGTAGGTAGACTAATGTTTTTTCTCGATACCTCGTGAGTTTCTTGCCGGATTTCTTCTCAACAGAGGTTTTCCGAACCGGTGGTAGATTTTTTGACATTCATAAGTGCTTGTTATAGCCTAAATTTGTTGTTTCTTTAAAAAAATATGGCTTTGTCCATCAGAGGACAATTTGCCAGTGTCTAGTAGTTTTTGCGTGTACGGTAAAAAAATTCTAGAACGAATATGAGAGGTAATGGTAGATAAACGATGACAGCGCGACCAGCCTAAATTGAATTAAGATATTTTGACTTTGACTTTGACTTTGAATGTTGTGTGTTTATACAATTATATATTTTATTTTTACATAAGCATTTTACCCGTTTTCTAGTACCCACACTAAAATTTTTGCTTGGCTTAGGAGTAGACCATGTAACACCAATTGGTGTCAATAAAATAGTCCCACGACATATTATTTAATCATCATTAGTATAACACTTTTGGTTGCTCATTTCTAAGAAGTAGCGGTGTACAACGGTGGTCTGATCGATTACCTGTACGTCAACACGGGAGAGACGATCGACGTGAAGTTGACAGTAGACAGTACGAGAAGATCAGCAGAGACGAAGACCCTTGCGTCAGCTGGGAGAACTACAGCGCCAATGAGGTAAAAATATTCCGATATTTTTATAAAATTTGTACGGTTTTCTTCTACTTGAACTCTTCCGTGACGACGTAGATGGAAGAATTGGAAGTTGAAGTGGTCATGGGCTGGTCAAATCGCTCGAAGAATAGTCTCCTAACCAAAGGATCTTGAGTAGCAACCATGAACTGGGATGGCAAGTTCTAAGGAGGAAGTCTCTGTTCGACAGTGGACGTCTTCCGGCTAATGATGATGGTCGAAAGGTCCGAGACGAGGAACAGTAGGAGGAGGATACTGTGTAGAAGGACAACCTTTCTCCTCTCCTCCAATAATATACATCTGTTCTTCGAACGATGTGGCTCATTGCACTTCTACTTGCGTATTCTCATAGCTATGTCGGTTGACTCTAGTTCTTCGACGAATCACCTCAACACCAATATCCGTCATTGCTTTCTGTCTTCGACAAGTCTCTCATTCTAGGCAGAGATGTAGATTGCATGTCCTTGTCGTTTTCCTCTTCAAGATAATTAAGTTGACGAGGGTCAACTTAATTATCTTAAGAGTATCTTTCTTCCAGTGTCCACAAACTACGTGTCGACGCTGGTGGGTGAGGCAGCTGGATGCTCTGGCCCTGGATGACCAGCGACCTTCCTCGCTGCGACAACTACAATGACATGAGAAACCTTATTACTACTTACATCAAGTTAGTTTTTTAAATGTGAATCGCCATTAGTAATTTAGAACTAACTTAATATTTTTGCACCGTAGCCCTCTGCTTTTGACCCAATGGCTTGCTTTGTTAATCTATAATACACATTGTTAAGCATACAATCCCAGGGGACGGGCGGGCTGCTGCTCCCTGCCCCCCCGGGGTACAATACAATACAATACAATAACTCTTTATTGCACACCAACACACTAAGCAGTACAGAAAACACAGGAATATACATAGAGATTTTCTAAGGTAAGCAATAGGAGGCCTTATCGCTTCAGAGCGATCTCTTCCAGGCAACATTTACAATGGACAGAAGTAAGGAATAAATTTTAGCAGGTGGTGCAATTTACAATAGATTAAAGCAGAAGTATCAGAATACATAAAAATCACATACAATACACATACACAACAAATCTAATCAGATAGATAGGTAGATAGATACCATAACAACATAATAAGTAAGCTAACTAAAACATTCATACGCAATATGACAGATAGTGCTACATCTATGGCCACCACATGAACTCAAGCAAAACGAGCAAACTGACAGGGTTGTGGTCACGTTGTGATTCATTTATGTGGATCCCGCAAAGTAACACTCGAAACAATGAAATAACTAAACTTGGTTCACTTTTTCAGCGTATACGAAGACCACAACTGCACCATCTGCCCTCGAATCTGCCGAGCGTACCTCTACAACGCATTCGTTACTTTCCGCCGGAGTGATTACACCTGGGATTCTGCCCAAAAAGTCTGGGCCCTTAGCTTTGGAGACGCCGTGCTGGAAACTCATGTAA
This sequence comes from Choristoneura fumiferana, assembly GCF_025370935.1. NCBI lineage: Eukaryota > Metazoa > Arthropoda > Insecta > Lepidoptera > Tortricidae > Choristoneura > Choristoneura fumiferana. The sequence continues at coordinate 2,460,842 of NC_133488.1, read as the reverse complement.
GACCCTAAAAGTTACTACAACTACATCTGCAAGGCTACTACGAAGCTCGAAGTTCGTAACGTACCGTCCCTCTCGCTCTCGTATCAAATAGTATAAGTGTCAGAGGGACCACACAACACCAACTTCGATTTTCGTAGTAGCCCTGCAGGGAGCGTCTACAAGCGTCTACAAACAACCACAAGCGTCCGAGTTGTGAAACTTCGATAGCGCTATGTAGAACAGTTCGGAGTTTCTATAGTTGCTCACTAGATGGCGCTAGGAGTCGCTACAAGCGTAGGAAAAGTTTTTATTTAGCGCCATTTTTTTGATGTTTAGTTTGTATTTTCGCAAAGATTTGTAGTTGATTATTATGTAATCGTAGTAGAATTTGACGACTAGGAATAGTACGTCAAACATCGTCTATTTTATCTTTGATTTTTTCTAGTTGTACCTGCACTTCAACACTATGATGGTGTCTGTGTATGAGGAACGGCATAATTACGACTTCAACTTATTTATTTCGGACCTCGGTGGAAGTATTGTAAGTATATTTACTAATAAGTATGTATACCTAACCCCAGTGGCGGATTAATATTTTTTATGAGTTTAGGCCACTTCATTTCCTAAAATAATAATGTAGCTATATACCTTTCTGTACTCAATACCTTTCTAAAATAATAATTTTCTCGTCCTCTGTAAGCTGCCGCCCATAGGACGCGGTCTATACGGCCTATTGACAAATCCAGGACTGCCTAGCTCCATACCATTTGATATAACCTAACCAACAACAGACTGACAGACATGGCGAAACTATAAGGGTTCCGTTTTTGCCATTTTGGCTCCGGAACCCTTACCCCCGACTTTGTCACTTCAAAGTTCAATATCTCAAAAACGCCTGAACCGATTTTGATACAACATGTCTAAGAGCCATCGCTAGAAAACCTGCTTTCAAATAAAAAAATCGCATTCAAATCGGTCCACCCGTTTAAGAGCTACGGTGCTACAGACAGACAGACACACATAGCGGTCAAACTTATAACACACCTCTCAGTTCGCGTCGGGGGCCTCTCCCATAATCTAACGATCTAGTATATTTGGGAAACTTACTATACCCAGTTTATTTTAATTCTGTAACTGTGGCGCCATCTCTTGACGAATGGCTGAACTATACTAAAACACGCATAATAATATGTACAATCATGTATAATCAATTAATCAATCATTATAGATAGAGATGGTCAACTTCATGCAAAATGTCGCTTAAACCAATTTGGCTTTTAACCCTCGATATGCACGTTAAATAGCAAATAACAGCTACGAAATCTATGATGTCATTGTGCAGGCGAGAAAAAGAACACGTTAACAATAACAAACAAAAAGCTGGAAAACCTCAGATTTTGTCACTTCAAAGTTCAATATCCCAAAAACGGCTAAACCGATTTTGATGAAACATGTCTAAGAACCATCGCTAGAAAACCTGATATCAAATAAAAACCGCATTCAAATCAGACCACCCGTTTAAGAGCTACGGTGCCACAGACAGACAGAAACACACACACAGACACACATAGCAGTCAAACTTATAATACTTATATACTTTTTGCTTGGGGGGTTAAAAAAGAGCTCTGAGCAAATTTCGGTATCTCAGGTACCTACCTAACTACTTGTACCAATATTAACTAAATAAATTCTTATTCTTATTAATACAGACTATCACTTTCTAGTTTTTATCCCCCGTCGCAAAAAGAGGGGTGTTATAAGTTTGACCGTTGTGTGTGTCTGTGTCTGTCTGTGGCACCGTAGCTCTTTTGTTTACCAATTTAAATGCGGTTTTTAGTTGAAATCAGGTTTTCTGGCGATGGTTCTTAGATAAGTTTTATCAAAATCGGTTTAGCTGTTTTTGAGATATTGAACTTTGTGACAAATTCTTGGGTTTTCCAGCTTTTTGTTGGTTTATAGTCTCTGAGTTGAGCCACACAGACCAATATAGTCAAAATCAACCTGTCATCGAGCACTTCAGGCATCATCCGCTTGGCTCAGTTCCATAGACTATCAGCTCATCAATTCCCTCCACATATATGAGAATATTTATTGCCGAGATGAATTAGTGAACATTTTTCTCCGTAAATACGTCAGATCTCAGTGTTTACACTGTGCTCTAGGTACGAGTATAGAATTAACCTCCTACGCGTGTACTGCTAAAATAATTTTGTAATTTCGACATCAAAGAAAAATGTAGGTGTTAGTAATATTATATTGACAGTGACATCGAAAATATCAAATCATTTATTCAGTAAATTACATTTGAAATTTACCACGAGCTTTACGGTGAAGGAAAACATCGTGAGGAAACCTGCACAAAACGCGAAGCAATTCAAGAGTGTGTGTGAGTGAAGCTCCCAATCCGCACTGGGTGAAAGGAGGCCTGTGCCAGGAGTGGGACATATATAAGCTGGGATGATGATGATGATGATTCAGTAATAGCCGCAATGGGCACTTTTACACGTCATTTTTTAAACTACCAGCGTTTTCGGAAAGACCATCATTGCCAAGAAGAATCCGGCGCAAGAAACTTGGCAGAAAGTCATTTTTCAAAATAAATAATAACAAATAAAACACTTAAAAACTACAGTACAAAATTAAAGAAAAAAATACTCGAAAAAAACTAACCTAACCATAAAAAAACATTTTTAATGCAAGCTTTTTTTGCTGACTGTACTTTTTGTTGACTGTACTTGCATTGTCACCCGAACTACACTTGAATACCAAATTTCAAGTCGATGCTATTAACTGTTGAAGAGTGCCGTCCTGCGGAGACGATCCTGGCTGGACTTCCAGACTGTCACTACTAGATTATTGTTGTTCGATACAGCGCCATCTATAGTACATCTGCTGAACTAGATAGCTTGCTAATTAATCAAAATGATCGATGCCCCTTGACATTCATGAACCTCATTAGTTACAAAATAAAACACAAAATGTGGTGGCGCTAGTATCGCACATCAATGTAAATAAGGTTTTTAAGTTTGTATGTCACTGTTCTATTGCAATCGGCTTCGGAGTAAAAGGTCTAAAAACCAACCGGTCTCTCATTTCGGGCACCCAATTTTACAATTGTATTGTCACGCAATTTACCTAAGTATTCCAAATTTTAAGTCAATCTGACTACTGGAACTTGGTCAAATTTAACTTGCAAGATTTGACTACAGACGGCTGTCCGTCTGTCTGTCTAGACGTAGACAACAGGACAGGTAAAACTAAATAAAAGCTAAGATTGTTTTTTTGGAATATTTTTGTATTTTTTATTTCAATTCCAAATTTTTACTTTTACGGTCATCCCGTAAAACCTAAATTGAAAATACAAACTGAAATAAAGATGCACAGAAAAAACAGAAAAATAAGATGGTACCATCAGTGGTGTAGCGGTATAGCACGCGGTACGGATTACCGAGGACCTGGGTTCGATTCCCAGTGATGGTCTTATTTTTCTGTTTTTTCTGTGCATCTTTATTTCAGTTTGTATTTTCAATTTAAATAAAAGCTTGTAAAAATAAAAACACAGGGATGAATGAGGTGGGTCAGTTAGTTACAAAACTAAAACTAAATATGTTAACATGTAAAACATGTTAATATGTTTAAGTTCAGTGGAAGTGTAGAATGCTTCCACCGTCATAAATAAAATAAAAAATGGAGATGTATATAGCTTGATCTTGATAACGACTGTCTCTGTTTCTTACAGGGCTTTCTTCTTGGTTTATCCGTGATAAGCCTCATCACTATCTTTGGCAGAGCCTGGTCCACCATGGTTCTGCCGTTCTTCAAGCCCAGGGTCAAAGGCACCAGCTTGGCCTCCACAGCAGACATCAAGACGGTCTCCAAAGAACTCTCCCAGGATATGGACTACATGAAGAAGTGCCAGGAATGGAACTTTAAGAATGATATCGATGGTGGAAGTCTCAATTGGCGTAAGGGACAAAATACCGAAAATCACTTTTAAACATAGAAAATTAGAGTTTTTTTTTCTCTGTCGATTGGTAGTATTCAAGTTACGATACGCCCCTTACTTTTGCTGTTATCAACATTTATTATTTTAAAATAAAATAGCTTAAGGGACATGATATAAAATATTTGAGCTGAAAAATGGCGTAAATGTATTATTTTTTTAATATTTGGGTCGTAAGGGGCTGTGGCAGTCTCATATGTCCTTTACGACTCGACTCATGTCGTTAAAAAAAACCCAAAAAATATAATAAAAGGGCGTATGGGTCAATTATTGTTTCATTGCCCTTTACACCCCAACATTTTATAACGAATAAGATAAAAAAGCAAGAAGTTGTTGGGCGTAACCTTACCGCCTGTACCTATTTCTTGTACCTAACATCAAAATACTAACGCGTCTACCTACCTTCCACGCGCCGAGCGTTTGCGCATTGCACATTCGGTCAGTCGTGTCAGACACGTCAAACACGGAGGACGTATTTGATTGCCTACGTTTGTTCTTTGTCAACGCGCGTATTTTTTTATAAGATGCCAAAAGCAAAACAAAAAAAGAAGATTAAGTTGATGGATCCCCTAATGGCTTGACGTCGAGCTAACATTTCCGTAATGGAATTTCAGTCAAGGATGTTGAGGTAAATTTCTCTTAGCTACTTTGTTTATTTTAAGCTGTCCTGACAGATCCTAATAAAGGAAGCCTGTGCCCAGCAGTGGGACGTATATAGGCCGAGATGATGATGCATACATAATAATAATTGGCCTGTATAATTAATTATGTATGTTGAGGTTTATAAATGGTATAATTGGAACGTCGTAAGGGACATTAAAAAACAGCAATTTATAAAATAATAAATACTTTTATGGGCGTAAGGGGTATAAAAAGCAAGAGCTAGAGTAAATTGTCGGTCGTAAGGGGCAGTAGCAAACAGACATTTAAAAAAAAGGTGTAATTGGTACGTCGTAAGGGGCATTAAACAACAGCAACTTATAAAATAAGGAATACTCTTATGGGCGTAAGGGACATCAAAAGCTAAAACTAGAGTAAATTGTTAGTCGTAAGGGACAGTAACAAACAGACATTTTTAAAATTGAGGTTACTTTATGGGTGTAAGGGGCACTTAAAGTAAAATACCTTGCTTGCTTCTTTTAGTTCATTAAAATACCTTGTTAATGTTAGGTCGTAGGAGGCATCAAAACAGATGGTTTTTAGAACTTGTAGTGATTGAAACAACAACTCAAGCAAGCATACTCCCAAATGTGCAAGAAATAGTGCAAGCAAGCGTGCAAGAAAGCATGCAAGCAAGCATGCAAGCAAGCAAACAAGCAAGCATGTACCTAAGCAACCACTTAAGCAGGCTTGCAAGTCAGCATGTAATTTTGTCAATCAAATCAACAAACATGCAATTTTATCGGCCTGGGTTAGATGAACATCGCGGGTTACCCCGATCCCGCGATGACCGGTCTATGGTATCTCCTCCAGCGCTCATGAAGCGGGCTGGCGTCCCACTCCCTCACAGCTGCAATCAGTGTGTTAGAGGAAGCATAAATAGTGCAAGCATGCATGCAAGCAAGCGTGAAGCCAGAAGGCAAGCATGCATGCAAACAACAAATCAAGCAAGAATACTCCCAAATGTGCAAGAAATAGTGCAAGCAAGCATGCAATCAAACATGCAAGCAAGCATGCAATCAAGCAAGCAAGCATGTAAGCAATAATGCAAGCAAGCAGAGTTAGTACGCCAGTGGTGGTAGTGAAAATCATTTCATCATCATCGTCATCAACAACATCATCAGTTCGTTTATCGCTACCCCCCGGAACTATGCTATTTTCCGGGATAAAAACTTATTTACTTGGCGATTTTTAACAGCTGCAATATCTTCCTTGACCCTCTCAGCTATAAACAAACAAGTCAGCCATAGCCGAGCATTTGTTGGAGTCAGGACCAAACCACTGGATTGAGCTTCACAATCCCAAAATTCTGTCCACGGAACGTCATTTCTACTCAAGAATGGTACTTCAGTTGAAATAAAAAAGCATAAAAATGTCAACCGGGACGATGGATATAAGCTTTCATCTTCGTGGAATCCTGTTATTAATAAGTGTCGACGTCGGGATGAGTGTTGTGAGTCGGTGTGATGGGGTGACAAATAAAAATCACCAATTGCGGGTAGTTCGTGATACGAGTGCTCGTACTATTAGTGATCAAGTGCGGGTAGTTCGAAGGACTCGCGCTGCTAGGCCACTGCAATGTTGCCGAAACGTCGAGGTAAATATTACTCGTGTGTGTTAGCGTCATAAGTCCCGTTGGTGGTATTTTGACTATGAGTGAGAATCACGAAAGTTTAAAACGTTATAAAATTTATTTGAGTTTTATTTAACTTTTAACTTACAATGTCCATTTAAAGAAAATGTTACAAATTACATATTTTTTAAGGGGACGTGCAAAATTATGGCATTTGCGCGTTATTTTAAATAATTTAAGTGGTTCTTTGAGTTAATTCACTATTTTTTTTAATTTTTCTACAGGAACTTACGTCCAAATATGTAGCAAATAAAATATAAAATGTCCTATAAGACCAAAAATCGGTTACTACATTATTTATTTATTTACGGTTTATGGGTGTAAGGGGCTATGACACCCGTATGCCACGGGCGTAAGGGACAGCTATTTTTCTTATTAAGCTTTTTACGAAAAATGTCTATAGTTTCACGTTGAAAAGCAAGAAAATTCAAGATTTTACGTAATTATAACGTCCTGCTAAGTTAAACCTTAACAATGCTGTGAGGGTTTGAAAATTACCAAAAACTTCTTTTCGCTCTCCTGAAAAGTAGCATTTTGTCCCTTACGTCAATTGAGACTTCCACCATCGATATGCATTTGTATGAATAAAATGTTATAGATAGATGGGCATCAGAGCTGTTTTGAGAGTTTGCATAGTATGGACATACCAACCCTGTATGTTTTTTAATGGTAGGTAGTTGTCCTATGTGTATTTTATTAAATTAACTGAATTATTCTATTTAGACTGCTTTCACGTCGAGCTTTATAGAAAAAATACAAATAGCACAGAATAAACTAATAGTACCATAGTAGATGATAGTCATTTATTACAATGAAGTACTTATACAGAAACTTTAGAATAAATTTAAAAAATTAGTCAGCACTTTTTTATTTAAAAAATTACTATTTTATTAACCCCCGACGCAAAAAGAGGGGTGTTATAAGTTTGACCGCTATGTGTGCCTGTGTGTCTGTCTGTGGCACCGTAGCTCTTAAATGGGTGGACCGATTTGAATGCGGTTTTTTTATTTGAAAGCAGGTTTTCTAGCGATGGTTCTTAGACATGTTTCATCAAAATGTCTCGTGTTATGTCTGTACGCTGTGTAGAGGTGCAGGCTGAAAATCAGCGCGGTGAAGCATAGTCCTCACCGCACGTGCTGAGCCTATAACCCTTTTACCTCATAGCTCAGCATGTATACCTTTACGAGCAATAAGTAAAGTAAATGTCCCAGTGCTTAAAGTTGCTCTAACCGGATGGCAAAGTGGTTAGAGAACCTGACTACGAAGCTTTAAGGTCCCGGGTTCGTTTCCCGGCCGGGGCAGATATTTGCATGAATAATGCGAATGTTTGTTCTCGGGTCTTGAATGTTTAATATGGATTTAAGTGTGTATTTAAAGAGTGCTGTCTTCGCCAGCAAACTGCTTAGCAGTTTGGCGAAAATATCTTTTAAGTCGTTATTTTTTGTAAAATGTGATGAATAAATAAAAAAAAAATGTTTTTTCAAACTCAAACTCAAACTCAAAGTCTTTATTGCGCTAAATGTTGTGATAAGATTTTAAAAAGTATGAACGTTCAACATTTACCCTGTTGGGTTGGGCACGGCAATATTATAATCAAACATGTAATTAGTAAACTCTCTCTTAAAATTTTCTTTCTGTCTTTCTTTCTTTCAAAATCGGTTAAGCCTTTTTTGAGACATTGAACTTTGAAGTGACAAAGTCGGGGGTTTTTCCAACTTATTGTTGGTTAGGTTATTTTGATGTAGGAAACGTTTAAGACGACTCGATCCCCCAAAAAAAACTAAGTTAGAGCAGATCAAAGAAATTGGACTAGCGCGAAGCGTGAGCGAGTCGACTCCAAGTTGTCTTGTACAAAAACGCATTCGTACATCAGTCTAGCTAGGCGGGTGTTTGGTGCTATAGTAGAAACAAGCGTAGAAAGCGCTTGTGGTTTCGATTGCGTTAGACAATACAATACGATATTTAGAAAGAAAGAAAGAAAGAAGAAAGAAAATACATTTATTCACAACACAAGACAACAAAATTATTATGTACAAAAAAAACAACACAAAGGTATGTGTCATTGCGGTTGTGAATTGGACACTGGCTCAGCATAATGCTGAAGCGTTAAAAACACCCCAGCGCTGATTTTCAGCCAGCACCGTCGGCAACCCTCGGGCCGTATTTGGCTCATCTGTTCTGGTCATATATGAATTCGGCTATCGCGCGCTGTTCCCTCGGGAACTGTGCATTTTCCGGGATAAATAGTAGCCTATGTCACTCTCTGGCCCATAAACTATCTCTATGCCAAAAATCACGTCGATCCCTCGCTCCGTTTCGACGTGAAAGACGGACAAACATACAAACACAAGACAACCGGTAGTAGACAGCCGGTGAAATTACTGGCACTTGAGGTATCCCATCTTAGGCCTCTAGGTTGGCAACGCATCTGCAATCCCCCTGGTGTTGCAGGTGTCTATGGGCGGTGGTGATCTCTTATCATCAGGAGACCACTTGCTCGTTTGCCATCCAGTTGAATAAAAAGAACACACTTTTGCATTTATGGAGTAAGGATGGATATGGATATATCTACTCTTGTTTACCTTGTACACAAGTATGCGAATTGACGTAATAGTGGTGTACGTAGACGATGCACTATCAAAACAAGCAGGGCTGATTAAACTTCCGCTCATATATAATCTGCACTGCCGATCGTTTCAGAACATTATTCTAAATAAAAGCTACTTAGAAAGTTTGCCTCTAAATGCTTGTTTGGTTCATAAAGTTGCATAGAGTGGTTTGAATTTCAAGTCGTTTGAATGCTCATTACAAATGGATGCCCATGTTTATCTGCACCTTTAAAAAAAATCGTAGCAGCAATTATTGCAACTGAATCATTCGCTTATTTCCCTATTCTAAATGGAATATTTTTAGTTGATGAAATATTATTTTCACTCCTCATGCTCCTAAAGTTCGTGTTTGTGCTGGATCTAGGTGGCATAAAATGACTTTTTATGCTCTAGTGCATAAAATAAAATCTTCATGACCAAGGCAATCAGGTGTCAACAGCCACAAACGAAAAAGTATCTACATATTTTTTTATAATTTAGTTTGTATAAAACTGAAAATAAGTCAAAACAAATCAATAAAACTGACATAGCACTGACTGAATCTTTAAATAAATATAATTATTTACATAGTAAAAAAATCAATAAAAAACAAAAAAATAATGATTACATAGCAATGCATGAAAAGTAAAAGGTACATAGTAAGTGAACAATTGTTTCCACTGTTGCTATTTAATTTCCTCGCAGTCGAATTGAAAAGCAGAGTGTAAGCGTACCGGCTCGGGTGGCTATATGATCGCCTTGGGTAAAATGGCTCGTTTTATGCCCTTGTTGTACAATTTACTATTAATGGTCACTACAGTCGTAGTTGCCTAGTGGTTTGACTTATGGCTTCTCGAGGAAAGGCAAATCCTGCGTAACCTGCGAAACTATTCGATGTAAAGTTCCTAATTCACACTGGATCCGCGTGGGGACTACGGCTCAAGGTCTCTCGTTCTGAGAGGAGGCCTCTGCCCAGCAGTGGAAAGTATATATAGGCTGGGAGGAGGATGATTGATGATGGTTTCTAAGGGTCACGTCACGAATGTATTAAGTAAAGTAGTTTCTAAGACAACCTTGAATACTCTTTGGACGATTTTACTTTACATGTCCAGCCAAATATTGGTTAAGTCAATATTTGATGTCCGGGCAATGACTTTAACTTCCTGCGGTCGACTCAACAAAATTTAAAGTCATTAAGTACGTCAAGCGAGTGCTAATTAAGGGAAAACTTCCTTTAACCCTGAAACGCAAGCTCGTCGATATGTGTATCCTGCCCATCCTAACCTACGGCGCTCAGACCTGGTCTTTGACTGAGGCCCAGAAGTCCAGGCTCAAGATTTGCCAGCGAGCTATGGAGCGGAGTATTCTAGGTGTTCGGAGATCTTATAGAATCAGAAACACTGATCTGCGCTCCAAAATCAAATTGTCGATGTGGGAATGAAGACCGCCAAATTAAAATGGGACTGGGCGGGACACGTCTGCCACATGCATCCGGATCGCTGGGCCAAAGTAATCACCTATTGGGTTCCATGCGACGGGCACCGGAGCAGAGGCAGACCTAGGAGATGGCGGGACGACCTGGACCGTTTCCAGTCAGATTGGCAAGAGCTGGCCAAGAGTAGAGACGAGTGGAATAAGAAAGAGGAGGCTTTTGCCCTGCAGTGGGACACCTTATAAGCTATGAAAAAAAGTACGTCAATGAAAATAGTATAACAATCTGTGCGAAATTACGTTTGAAATATACCAGCCACACGCTAAAAGAAAACTTAGGAAACTTGTGTCATTCTGAGAAGTCTATGCCCACTGGTTGGACCTATTCGTATATATTTAAGTCGAGACGATGATGATGATGAAAATGGTTGAATACGGCAAGAAATATCCCAACGCACCCGTTATTTTACGATACTGATCCAAAGGCAATATATAATAAGGATTATTTTTTAACCCCCAGCACAGCCCCCAGTGCAACTCTTGGTTTGGTTTGGATAGGTCTTTAACTAAATGTAAACAAAACAACGTCAATTGGTGTCTTAAATATTGAAATCCCCGCATTAAACTATCTAAAATTTTACATTTCTGTACTGAAATGAAATACAGTAGTCTAGTTTGTATTACAATGAAAAACGTTTAAAATCCTTGAATGTGGCGCTATCTAGTATTACTTCACGATAAACTTTTTCACGAACGACTTTATCACGAAAAACTTTATAACGAATAGACTTTATCACGAAAGACTTTTCAGGAAAACTTTACCAGTAAATACTTTATCACGAAAAGGCTTTACTACGAATAGACTTTATCACGAAAAATCTTAATCACGAAAACTTTATCACGAATATGTCATTACTTTTTGGATTCGGATAAGTACTGACACGCTTGAATGTACCAAATCCGGCAGCTGAAGTTTGTTTACATTTAGTTGAATACCTATCCAAACCAAGTATAGAGGGTATTATAAATTTTACGCCAATGTCACTTCTGTCTGTGGCATCGTTACGTAGCTCTCAAGCGAATGTATCGATTTCAATGCGCTTTTTTACGTGTAAGTGAGTTTTTGCATTTTTTTTACCATTAGCTATAGAAGGCGTTTTCAACCTTTTAGTTTTAACGCCACACTCTTCGTTCATTTTTTTTAACATGTAACTGACCGCTCTTTCACCTGATGTTAAGTGCAGATGAAGCTTAAGGTGTATCTCAGTGGTGCAGTAACAGTAGAGGTGAGACGTACTAGGCAAAACGCGGACTGAGTCTTGCGAGTACGCGTCCACAAAAAGACTAGATCCAAAGACTGGGTCCACGAGTATCTACGAATACTTAACTCAATTGAGTCATTGCGTAAACAAAATTATTCCCATAAATGCGCTCCCGTGATTGCGTATACACGTTCTAGTTTTAGTAGTTTTACGTATATCGAACTACCGAATTCCACGTCACAGTTCAGTTTTCACATTTATATATTTTTTAATTTTAGCTTATTTTTAATACTGACTAAAAACTTCCCTTCATACTTTATACAGGTTTACTTAATACTGTAAGCAATTTTTTTTAAATTTTAAATTAAAAAGTGTACATAAATGCTTGTTTTCAAGTTGGTGGAACGTTGTGATTCGCCGTACTCATACTCTACCCCGTACTCGTACGCTAAAAGAATCGCGGACGGAAAGGCGTACTCACGCGTCCAAGCCAAAACCTATTCCAGTAAATACGCCTCACCACTAAGTAACAGCCTTCACTCTAGCCTTGAAGAGCCCTAGATCTTATCTTATCTTATCGTTAGGGGTCCTTGCGGATACACTTCGACCCGTAGGGATCTTTTGTGTAATTACCCCTCCTTCGCACTTACTCTATTGCCTTTATCACCTCGTTCATAAATTGGATGATTTGACGTAGCGGTAGTGCCTTAAAGTCTCCTGGTGCGGGGTATCCGTCGCCAAAGAGCCCTAGATTGTATTTATCCGGAAAAACAGACGACGGGAGCGAATTCCATTCCTTAGCATTTCGCATTATGAAAGATGAAGCAAACCGCTTTGTGCTACGAACGCTAACTACATATAAGGGTGAAGACGCTCCCCCCGCCTGGAAGTACGTTGGCAAAATGGAGACGGAGGAGTTAGATCGTGTAGATGCAGATGACCTAGTAATACTTGTCAATGGGAAATTCCCAAACACAGTATCGGGAATCATGAACGTAGCTCTAAACAAAGTAGAGAGGTGGTGCAAAGAATATCACCTCTCCATAAATCCGAGCAAAACGGTGGTAATACCATTTACCAGAAAAAGGGACCTAAAAAGCGTACAGACTTTAAGAATGTATGACAGGGAACTAAGACTTTCCAATGAAGTAAAATATCTTGGAATAATCCTTGATAAACGACTTAACTGGAAAAAACAGGTGGAATACACAGTGACCAAAGCGACGAGAGTTTTTGGCATGTGTAGATCCGCATATGGAAAAACATGGGGACTGAACCCAAAAGTACTGAGATGGATCTACACCATAATGGTGAGACCCATCATACTGTATGGGTGCCTCGCCTGGTGGCCTAGGGCACAACTAAGCACATGTAGGAATCTACTGGCAAAAATCCAGAGAATGGCCTGCATGGCTATCACAGGGGCGTTCAAAACAACGCCGACAGCAGCAATGGAAGTCTTACTGGACTTACCACCACTGCATATTGCTATAGAATCCGAAGCGCGGAAGTCGTTGCACAGAATGAAAATGTACGGCCTGTGGAACGATTCCGCTCCAAGGACAAAGCACACTAAAATGGAACAAAACGAATACCTTGATAGTATAATGGCGATGGGTTGCGACAAAATGCAACCAAAGTACATATTCCGAAGGAACTTCAAGGTTCATGTTCCCACAAGGGCTGAATGGGCAGAAGGACTGACACTGCCGGAAGGCAGTGAAAATTCATGGTACACGGATGGATCTAAAATGAAATCCGGTACAGGAGCCGGCATTCATGCCAAGGACTTTAACAGTAGCGTAAGCATGGGAAATTATGCAACTGTCTTTCAAGCAGAGACGTATGCAATTATCGCCTGTGCACAGGAGAATATAGATAGGAAGGTAAGGGAAAAAACCATCTATATACTCAGTGACAGTCAAGCAGCCCTAAAGGCGCTCACATCGCCAAAGGTTGACTCAAGACTGATCTATAATGGAGTACAAGCACTAAACAAGCTTGGCAGACGCAATAGAGTGAGACTGGTTTGGATCCCAGGACACAAAGGCTTCATCGGAAATGAAAAAGCAGATGAGCTAGCAAGGGAAGGGTCAATGAACAAAAACATAGGGCCCGAGCCGTATGTGGGACTCTCACAGGGAACCATGAAGAATGCATAAACGACCACACCAAACTTAAACACCAACAAGAGTGGAAAACACTGGAAGGTCTAAAGCATTCAAAACGATTCATCGAAAATGTCAGCACAAGCTGGACTAAAAAACTCTGGACACTCAGTAGGAAACAACTCCGACATATCGTCGGGGCATTCACAGGTCACTTCAATACTAAACACATACTAGTAAAGATGGGACTACAGGACAATGAAGTCTGTAGAATATGTGGCGAGGAAGACGAAACAATGGAACACATTATGTGTGAATGTGACGCCCTCGCCAGATCAAGAATGAGACTCTTTGGCGACGGATACCCCGCACCAGGAGACTTTAAGGCACTACCGCTACGTCAAATCATCCAATTTATGGACGAGGTGATAAAGGCAATAGAGTAAGTGCGAAGGAGGGGTAATTACACAAAAGATCCCTACGGGTCGAAGTGTATCCGCAAGGACCCCTAACGATAAGATAAGATAAGATAAGATAAGATAGATCGTGTAATTCCTGCGCACACACCAAAATGTATCCGGTAAATAACCTAACCAACAAAAACTTGGAAAACCCCGACTGTCACTGCAAAGTTCAATATCTCAAAAACGGCTGAACCGATTTTGATGAATCATAATCTAAGAACCATTTTCAAATAAAAAAATCGCATTCAAATCGGTCCACCCGTTTAAGAGCTACGGTGCCACAGAAAGACACACAGACAGACAAACAGACACACATAGCAGTCAAACTTATAACACCCCTCTTTTTGCATCGGGGGTTAAAAATCGCTAGTCATGACTTCATTGCAGCATACACTTCGCGGCAATCACGGCATACCTGAAAATATACGCGGCACACCGGTTAAAAACGTCTGACCTATAGCATCGGAAGACATCGTGAGGAAACCCGCATACACTTACGAGGGAAATTAATTGTTTGTTTGATTGCACGCAGTTAAACTACATACCTTGTCGCAGCCACCTGTGCTAGCCGGCGCTGGCATGCAGAGCGATGACTAGTCGCCATTTCAATCTGTCAAATATAGCTTATAGCTTATAGCAAAGCCGTGCCCTACGCTAATCCATTTTGGATTTTATGTAGACGTGATAGAGCCTGAATTGAATTGTTTTTGTTTTAATTTAATCATTTGGCTATCAGTAGGAACCTATTAATTATTTATATATAATTGTAATTGTTTCATTAGAAGGGTTAATGACTAGGGGACTAGAAAAAAGGGCAGGGTTAATGAATCGGGAATAAATAAATAAGTATAATACAGATGTATTGATGTATTATTTGACAGACAAACAGACGCAAATAGCGGTCAAACTTATCCACCCCTCTTTTTAACACCCCTCTTTTTGCGTCGGGGGTTAATAAAAGTATGACAGACTGACTACAGACGGTCAACAAAGTGATCCTACAAAGTTCCGTAAGTATTTTCCTTATGAGTTTCGTAGGTACCTAAATACTTACGGAGACTGGTTATTTTCGTCGATGGCTATTAAACACTATATTGCTAATTAATATGACACCACAGGCTGTAGTGGTACAGTCAAGGGTATAAATATCTACATATACATGCAGCAGTAGCGTTAAATATATGTATAGGTACATCGACCTTATCGTTAGTGACAAAGGTGTATAGATATTTTTGACGTCTTGGTAACGTACATGTATATATTTATGCCCTTGACTGTACATTGATGGTAAATAAACACCTTCGGCCTTTGTCACCAGTGCCCTTAGTGTAAATTTCCGCCTCTAGCGGAACGTTTGCGATGTTCGTGTTTCATACTAATTAAAATTTTAACGCGAACGCGATCGAGACGTATTTTGCAATCGAAAACTTACAGTAAGGGTACAGAGACCTTATGATCTGACGCACTCGGACGGAATCACAATCGTTTGCAACACTACTTTCAGTTTACTACTATATGGGAAGAGGAACTCTCATTCCATTATAATTATATTGACCCCATCCATCCCTGTATTTTTTAAGCGTATTTTTTCTTGTTTTTATACTGTAATCCATACTAATATTATAAAAGAGAAAGTGTGTTTGTATGTTTGTCCGTCTTTCACGCCGTAACGGAGCGACGGATCGACGTGATTTTTGGCATAGAGATAGTTTATGGGCCCGAGAGTGACATAGGCTACTTTTTATCCCGGAAAAATGCACAGTTCCCGAGGAAACAGCGTGCTATAACCGAATACCACGCGGGCGGAGCCGCGGGCAAAAGCTAGTTGATATATATTTGTTTGCAATTATTTATTTTAGTTTATTTTGAAAAAAAACTGTCAGGTTTTTTGTGGCGCATTCTTCTTGGCAACGATGGTCTTTGGGGCCGTCCATTAATCACGTGATGTTTTTAGCAACTATTCAACCCAAACAATTTTTTTTAACGAGCCAGCAGGAGTGGAACTATAGTCGTCTCCCTCACCTACATACTATATATTGGGCTCGTGCTGAGGCACCGACTTCAAACTAGTAGAAAATTATTTTCAAGGTTTTTGAAGTTGTTCTGTTTCTTGTTAAAAAGTTTATTTATGGTTTTTAGTGATTTGTAGCCAAAGTGCATCTCACAACAATTCCATTAAGCACAAAACACGGCATAATAATATTATTTAATAACAGAGTACAGTCTTCTTGATCAGGCCCAGTTCACCAAATGATACTTTTTGAATGTAAATACCTACTTGACTTGGTGGGGGTTGGGTGTTAAAAATGCCAAAATCGCTATAGGCTTTGCTTTCTGCTTTTAAAATTTGAGGATTGCACAGACCTCCTCTCAGAATGAGAGGGTTTGGGCAGTAGTTCCCACGCGGGCACAGTCATCATTAGATCCTAACTTGGTGACAATGCGACCGCCTCGGAAGTACCTAGTCCTTTAGAACAGAATAATAATTTTGAAATTCGGCCCACAATGAGGGCTATCGTTTTTTGTCTCACTAGATGGCGCACTGTTGCGTGAGGTTTTTAAGTGTGGCTTTCAGAGTCTGTTATTACGGGCGTTAAAACAAAGTTTAGATTAAAATCCTATTTAATACACCTTAAAACCGTACCTACCATAAAAATATCCAGCAACCACAGTGTTGCTTAGTCCCGTTTTGTTCGGAAAAAAAGGGAGGACAAAAGTTTCCGAAAGACAAAACTGTCTCAAAACATAGACATTCATTGCCCCGTAACGCATAATTGCCATAATTAATTTCAGGTAATGCAAAATATTCACAAAATTATTCTAATTATAAATAAACCCGCGTAGCTCACCCAAAAACTATGAGATTTGACATTTCGGAGACCTCACGCTACACTAGCGCCTCTAGCGGCGAATTCATTCGCGATAGCCCTCATTGGCGGAGTTTATCGCGTAACAAACACACAAAATAAACATACAGACGAATTGAGAACCTCCTCCTTTTTTTGAAGTCGGTTGACGAAATGGAGCCGGTGCAGACTCAGAAAAAGATGGCGGGTATTTTGAATTTCGACCAAACTTGGTAGGATCGTACGAAGGATAGAGATGATTTGCTTAGCATTGGGACACCTAATACGCTGAAATTGCTATTTTTTTTTATGTAGATTAACAACCGGTGTCAGGCAATGGATGGAAGGATGGATACAAGTGGCGAGTTGTCGTTCAATGTAGCGTTCTAAGGGCGAGGCCTTTCTCCAGCAGTAAACGTCTTCCTGATGATGATGATGGATGATGAACGTAATGCAGTGACGGAAAATTAGCAGATACGAATACCGAATGAAAGCCCAAAATTAATTTTATGAAAAATCTACATATTTGTCCCTTTCTAAAACGCTTTTCTCGCAGTATGCGTAAGTATATAGCGCTACTTGCGTTCTGATTTTCTGCCAAGTTTCCTGCGGCGCATTCTTCTTGGCAATGATGGTCTTTCCGAGAGCGCTGGTAGTTTAAAAAATGACGTGTAAAAGTGCCCATTGCGGCCTATATACTGAATAAATGTTTTGAATTTGAATTTGAATTTTGACGTCACATACATGTACAGTCAAACAAATTGAATCGTGATCCAGGGTGGAACCTTTGTGCTACTAATGTCATGTTGACATCTCATACGTTTATCTAGGAAATCATAGTGAAATTGATTATTAATAGGTTCTACCCTGGGTCATGACGTGATTCAATTTGTAAGACTGTACATACTTCATTCTTTGCCTACTTAATCTTCTACGTTTTATAATCATAACTCTGTTTTAAATAATAAAGGTAGGTAGCGAATGTGCCCTGTGTGTTGGAGCCTCCGGGGTTGAGTCGAAGTGACGGCAAGAGGCCGGATGGGCTTACTTTGGTTCCTTGGCAGAGGGGACGTTGCCTCTTGTGGGATGCGACGTGCCTGAGTACCTTCGCGCCAGCTCACTTGGGTTGTACGTCGAGGTCAGCTGGAGCCGCGGCTGAGAATGCCGCGCGATCTAAGCACCTCAAGAACTCAGCTTTGGAGTCAACGTATGACTTCGTGCCTTTTGCGGTCGAGACGGCTGGTCCTTGGGGGGGCTGAAGCGAAATCTTTGGTGTGGGAGCTGGGCCGTAGGCTACGGGATGGGGGTTGCGACCCCCGCTCCGGGTCGTACCTGGTTCAGCAGGTGGCGCTGGCCATACAGCGGGGAAATGCGGCTGGCATTATGGGCACCTTTGAGCCGGGTACGACGCGGAATGGTGGTTTTTAGGTTGTAGTTTAGGTCTTAGTTTGTAGGTTATATTATAGGTTTAGGTTGATTTTATTTTGTTTATTTTAATTGACATGTAATTTAATTATTTGTAATTTCAATATTAAATACATTATACATTTTTAAAATAAAAAAAGGTAGCTTAAAAATTGTTTTTCAGTTCGATAGCACATATCGACGAGCTATGATTTAATAAAATAAACAAAATATAGTGAAATACCGTAATCCGAACATACGAAGCTACAAAATATGGCCCAACATATCAACCAGAATAGATCGGTAACTGATTCATCCCGGGCCACGGGTGTCCGACTTGGCGATGCCGACTTCCTGATTCTGAAAACCATTCCTTGTTCCCGAAATCACCTAAAGCATCTAATATTGAACTTTACGCGTCAGGTCGTAAAGCTTCGGCAACAGCGCCGTTGGTGAGAAGAACTATACGATAATAGATTTGGTCGCCTATATAACTGCCGGCGGTTCGATTGTGGCACATTTGCTTTTAGTTTTTTGTCTGAGTTGTAGCCTTTGATAATGCTTTTAAAACTAAATCCGTATACGTCACAACCATAGGTTAGATAATTAACTGAATTTGGTGTTAGTTTGCGGAGGTCCATATCAATGAACTGAAGCAATTACTTTGCGCACCCGCGACCTTATGATAGCTTCTTTATTCAAGATGTGTTCATGCAGTTCCTCCACCTTCACACTGTAAGAACATACACAAATCACAAACCCATCTGTCACCACCGCCACACTACACTGACGCGTTTGTAACTCTACCAGAGCTCATCTTCAGAGCAACACTACCGTTCACCATGCTACCAGATGTTAGACAACATCTGATCATTTGAGTCTCTGCATAAATACACATTTCTTGCCTAAACGTAGCTATCATAAGGTCGCGGGTGAGCATTGTAATTTAACCGACTTCATAGTTCATTGATTTGAACCTCAGCAAAGTAACGCCTGATTCAACAAATTATCACAATAATAGGCGATTCTTAAATCTATATAATTAGTACATCAGATTTTCTAAAAATATCGGACAAGTAGTTTTTGTCAATTCAATAAAAAAAACTTGTTATTCTTTGCTTGTTACCAAAAATTAAACGAGCGAAAAAACTGAAAACCCAAAAATAATAAACCTTTTTTTATTTAACCTTAATCTAGAACCTACCAGTTTGAAGTCGGTGCCTCAGCACGAACCAGAAGGAGTGATAGAAGCCTATCAGGTAGTACCATAGGTTGTTTCGCTCAAGTACCTAGTACATTCAGGATAACATTGGACTCTAGAAGGTCACAGAAGAAGGGGTTCTAAACATTTATAAATAAATAATTTAATAACTGTGTTTTGTGAACTCATCCGGTCTTCCCTGTTTAAAAATATTCTACTCCTAGTTTCTGCTATGAAGCTCAAGCTTTTTTAAATTCCAAATTTCATCAAATTTGGTGCAGTGCTTTAGTTGTGAAAAGTTAACTATTCGTATATGATTAAAGGTCATCACATTTTGATCCAAACTGGCGATTAAAAACTATATATAATGTACAAAAAATTTCAGAAGTAAACAATATTATAAACGTTCCGTTTCTTGCAGAATGTTCTTTACCTCTGCCTCTTTAGGTATTTTATAGGAAGACGTTTCTGTTTTTAACGAAATAGGTTATTTTTTACAGATTTTAAATTATGATTATGATTAGCAATGTTAATCTCACTAATATTAATTATAATTGCGAAAGTTTGTAAGTGTATGTTTTTTGTTACCTGCTTCACGTCTTAACCGTTGAACCTATTTAGGTGAAATTGGGTAGGTATACAGATAGTACAAGACCTGGGGAAGGACATAGCATAGTTTTTATCCCCAAAAATTGCATAGTTCCCGCGGGATAGCAATAAACGGATTCTACGTGAACGTAGTCGCGGGCAACAGTTAGTTTATGAATCATTGAAAGTAATATTGACGTCTTCGATATTTTAATTAGAATTAAGTCTAGACCGTATACTAAAAAATGCAATTTTGTAAATGACTTCCTAAAGCTTGCATTATAAAGAACCTATTTTCCTTCTGTCCATTCCTATATTGAATAGACTGTAGTGTTCGGAAACTCTACTTTTTAAGGGTGGCTTTGTCAGTACTCAAAGTTATTCTTAACTCACCAAACTACAATATCTTAAGAGTATCTCACTACTCCAAAAAAGAATATTCTAAATTCTTATAACAGCTGTCAAAACCCAATTTGCACATTGCTTCTCAGCATTATTGTACCCCCTAATCTACAACCTTACTAGTGTAAGACTATAGGTATAGTTTTGAAGAATAGGTACCTAAGTACTCTGTTTTCGAAGCTAAAAAGTTCTTAACAATTAACACGATGAACTTATCCTATAGACAAGGAAAACATTATTAATATAACACAGTAACTTAATACACACACTCACGCTAGCGCGCGCACACACACACACACACACACACACACACACACACACACACACACACACACACACACACACACACACACACACACACACACACAGAGACAGACCCAAACTATTTGTTTTGAACGAAAACGAAAATATTTATTCGCAGGCATTATTTATTTCACTTTAGTATTAATTATTGTAAAGTACAAAATAACATGCACAATCTTTTTCATCAATCTTGGAGTGATTATTGCAGTCACTGGTAATTAATACATTATTAGTGTGTAATTAGTAATTACATACGTCATTCAAGTAAGTTGTTTATAGTGCTTTAGTATTATATTATTTGTTCACAATTGTTTTGACGAGTAGAAAAACCGGTAATATACATGTTAATTAACAATCAATTATGTGAAATGTAATAATAAAAATTATGTCTAAACAAATGACTTTTACAGCAGGCGTTTTCAACCTAAAAGTTTCACGGCACAACATTAAAAATAGCCAAGTGCGAGTCGGACTGGCGCGTGGATTCCAGTATGCTCATAATATGTATAACATAACAGACAGCGGAGGCTTATTAATAGGGATATTGACAGCTTTAGGTACATACGAAACCCCAAAAAGCACCGTAAAAAAATACCTACATGGTTAAAAATTGTACTATCATTAGAAAGACAGAAATAAAGTAAGAAAAACATCCGTGAAACATTTACAAAACAAAGAAAAAACGGAAATCGAGATGAATTTTGTCACGAAATGGTTCCAACTCAGCATGACAAGCTTGCGGCCGACACTGGCCTTCCGTTGGAACTATTAAAATAACTATTCAAAATTTCAATGCGGCACCGGTTGAAAACGTCTGCTTTACAGTCTTAATTTCTTTCCATGTAAACAAATTTTGCGATTAAAAAAAAATACAACTGCATTTGCATTTTCGTGTATCTAGTGATGGAGATTCCGTTGGAGCTTGTTGGGGTTGCTTCGTTGCGGGGGAGGTCTGTTGACACGCATGGCTTGAGGTCGAAGGTCCTGGTACTCCTAATTGCGCTCTGGTATAAGTAACTATGTCACCTCTCACTCTGACAGAGCTCGTCGGCAGATATGAAGATAACACTGGTCTATTCCATTGGCGGTTTCTTCTACTGAATCTGAAGTCCTCGATCTTGGTAATTTCGTCATGTTCAGGTGGAAAGCTATTTAAGTACTTTTCGTTCTTGTCCAGCCACCGGTTGACCTGGAAAATATGAAGTTATTGAGAATTTGCGATTGTTTGTCTAGCTGCTAACTCTAAAGCACACATTGCAGTGGCCGTGGTTTTTAGGGTTCCGTAGCCTAAATGGCAAAAACGGAACCCTTATAGTTTCGCCATGTCTGTTTGTCTGTCTGTCTGTCTGTCCATCCGCGGCTTTGCTCAGGGACTATGAATGCGCGAAAGCTGTAATTTTGCACGTATATATATGTAAACTATGCCGACAAAATGGTATGGTAAAATGGTAATTTTTTTTGAGTACCTCCCATAGACGTAAAGTGGGGGTGTTTTTTTTTCTCTTCCAACCTTGTAGTCTGGTATCGTTGGATAGGTATTTTAAAATCATTAGGGAGTTGCTAGAACGATTTTACGATTCAGTGATTAGTTAGCAATATATTCAACTTTAAAGTGCAAATTTTCATTAAAATCGAGCGTCCCCCCACTAAAATTAAAAAAAAAACAAGTTGGTAGTAAGTATATCAAACTTTTAAGGAAAACTATAACGGTTGTTTTCTTGAGAATTATTAGTAGTTTAAGAGTAAATAGCGGCCTGAGGTATAAAATATACCTAAACTTGGAATATTCCGTACAAAATACAAAATCCTTAGAAAAATATTACTTAATTTATCATAATGGCTACGGAACCCTATTTCGGGCGTGTCCGACACGCTCTTGGCTCTTTATTGTAATAATATGGATATTAAATGAAAGATTATAATTAGACTGTTCCAAATATTATAGATATTATAACACTTTTAAGTTACCATTTTCACAGGAACATCAAAAAAGTATGAATTGGAAAACCTGATTGCCTTAAAAACACTTTAAGTATACTTAAAATAAAAGGAGGAAACAGGTCAAGTTGTCTTGTACTTCAACAGTCGGGACCCATAACTGGGAATTATAACATACATTATAACATTAGCACAACATAACATGATAAGTAAGGATTCTTGTGATCTGAAACAAATGATTTTATTACTATTAATAAGTGCAAGGTACTTACAATTTCACAGCTTCGGGCGATATAATCGTCTGGTACATGAACTACTATTTTATTGGACTTAGACATTTTGACAGTTGCGATTACCACTGGAAGCTAGGAGCGAATGGCATTATTTTTGATTTTTCACCTTTTTTATTACATAGTTTAATTACTCATTTCATGAATGCAACAAACACAATCGATTAGTTAATTGCATTTGTTAATCTGGTATTTAATTAAGTATTGCAAAAGAAAGTGTTTACTTTATGCGTGTTTTGTGGCTGCGATCATGTTTCCACCTTTGTTATCTTTTTAACCACCTTCAAAGAAAGAAGGAGGTTCTCATTTCATCTCGAATTATACTCGTAATATATAATAGTAGATTTTTCAACAAGCTATAATGACCCGAGCAGAGCGAGGGTGGCTATAGTTCGAGTGGCATTATGGTTGTTTAGTCTCACGTTAAACACTCTACTTTTCACTTTGAATGCGAGGAAAAAAAACAATGTTCTGTTCAAAATTACAATATTACTTTTTAAAAACGTATACGCTCGACTAAAGGACAGGCCATCTGTTCAAAATTGCGCGGTTTTTTCTTTTCGTTTATTGTTTATGAAGTGACGTTTTAAATGCTTGCATATTTAGCCAACAGTTTAAAAATTGAAAACTATTTTAAAACTAATTGGACTATGCATAATAAAATGAATTAATCCTTACTGTAAATTAATAGATTTATATTAGTTTTCATTAATTGTGTTTCACGAAACTAAATCGTGTTTTTTTTAATATTTTTGCACATTTGGCATTTTGAGGTTATTTCCACGCCCTAAGAATACTCCATTCACAAACACAGTCTTGGCTGATTAGAGGGGTTTCTAACGTAAATAAAAAAAAAACTTTAATCCCTAGAGAATAAAAACCGGCCAAGAGCGTGTCGGACACGCCCGAATAGGGTTCCGTAGCCATTAGGTACGAAAAAAATAAGTTATATTTTTCTAAGGATTTCGTATTTTGTACGAAATATTCCAAGTTTAGGTATATTTTATACCTTAGGCTGCTATTTACTCTTAAAGTACTAATAATTCTGAAGTAAACTTAACCGTTATAGTTTTCCTTATAAGTTTGTTATACTTACTACCATCCTGAATTTTTTCAAATTTTTCCACCCGCCGGTTTAGATTTTAGAGGGGGGGACGCTCGATTTTAATGAAAATTTGCACTTTAAAGTTGAATATTTTGCAAACAAATCACTGAATCGAAAAATTGTTTTGGCAACCCCCTAATGATTTTAAAAGACCTATCCAACGATACCCCACACTACAAGGTTGGATGAGAAAAAAAAATCACCCCCACTTTACGTCTACGGGAGGTACCCTAAAAAAATTTTTTTTGAATTTATTGTACCATTTTGTTGGCATAGTTAACATATATATTCGTGCAAAATTACAGCTTTCTAGCATTGATAATCCCTGAGCAAAGCCGCGGACGGACCAGACAGACATGGCGAAACTATAAGGGTTCTGTTTTTGCCATTTTGGCTACGGAACCCTAAAAAGGAGCTTTAGTCCCGATATGCAGAGACTAAAGTAACATTTTAAGAGCATGAGAAGTGAAAAGATATTTTTCATCATAGATACTTGCTCATAAGCAGCGTCCTAACAGTAGATGAGCTACTACAAAACTCGCAAATCGAAGTTCGTATCGATCGCACCGTCCCTTTCACTGGCGTATTAAATGACATAAGCGTCAGCGGGACCGCAACATACGAAGTTCGAGTTTTGCACTTCGTGGTATAGAGGTAGGCAAGGATAACCTAACATAACTCTCCTGGCATTAAAGCCCAAGGGCTGCAATATTATTCTTATTACATTTGTGGCACCACATACAATGGTAGGTGCAGGTTCAGGCAAAGAGGTTACTTACCTCAACTCAGAATAAAACTGCCTTTAAATCTTGTTTTTACAGAAATATTAATTCTTTTTTTTTCTCATCCAACCTTGTAGTGTGGGGTATCGTTGGATAGGTCTTTTAAAACCATTAGGGGTTGCTAAAACGATTTTTCGATCTTAATCTAAAATCACAATGAAATCACTTATGATTTGTTTGAAAAATATTCAACTTTAAAGTGAAAATTTTCATTAAAATCGAGCGTCCCCCCCCCCTCTCTAAAATCTAAACCGGTGAGTGGAAAATTTTGAAAAAATTCAGGATGGTAGTAAGTATATCAAACTTACAAGAAAAACTATAACGGTTTAGTTTACTTGAGAATTATTATTAGTTTAAGAGTAAATAGCAGCCTAAGGTATAAAATATACCTAAACTTGGAATATTTTATAAATACGAAATCCTTAGAAAAATATTAAGTAAGTACTTAATTTTTTCGTAATGGCTACGGAACCCTATTTCGGGCGTGTCCGACACGCTCTTGGCCGGTTTTAATTTATGTAAGTACTACCGGACCCGGCAGACGTAGTCCTGCCCGAAAAAACACTAAGTACATTAAAATTATGATAACACACTAACAACAGCGCCATCTAGCGGGTCCAATTTACTTAAATACGTTCTTTAATTTGAGGGGAGAGTTTACCGTATCGACGGGATGTATATTAAATGTTTGACAGTTACGAAACTCATGAACATTTTGTATGGTAAAATGTTTTTCTTTTATTTTATGTTTTCGACAATTTTCCAATGTTTTTAATACTTATTATATCCTATTCCTGACGAAGACAAATACAAAAATCATAAAAATTGGTCCAGCCGTTCTTGAGTTATAAATGGTGTTTTATATAGATTTTAACTAGGGTTCGTTATTAGGTACTAGGGGGTATTATTAAGCCATGATGTACAGTTAATTAATAACTATAAATTATTATCAGTCCTATGTTAGTGTACAATTAATGTGCAACAGTGTAATACTACACGACACAATAGTACCTACGTCATAACAAAGTGCGAAACAGAAATACGTCTAGGTAAGTCACTTCATTTAATTGCATGTTAATTAGCAAAAAACCATCATTATGAAAAACTCAGGACGGGTAGAGGTAAGTAGGTACGATCACTAATTGAACAGTCAATTATTGACGATAATGTTTTATTTTAATTTTAAGTAAAGAAATACAGCATAAATATTCCTACTTAACAAAGTATAGTATGAAATAAGTAGATAAAAGAGAATAATAAGTAGACAAAAGAGAATAATTAAAAGCTAAATGAGTAGGTACAGTTTTTTTTTACAAGTTGTACGTTTTTGACGTAATACGACTAAGGTCCTGGTCGTTCTGACCCGTCACCAAAGGCCGGTAGTGGGCCGTCGCCCGCGGCGTCTTTGCCGTGTTCGTAAATATTCGGAACTGGTCGTTCTTGCTATAAGTCCATCCGCTGATGGGTGAGAAGGACCAAATCCGAACACTCACGAACACGGCATTATTAAGCCGCGGGCGACGGGCCACTACCCGCATTTGTTGGTGTGTCAGAACGACCAGGGCCTAAGGTAGGTACAGTTTTAAAACAATACGTAAGTAGTTTCTCTTCCCTTCGTTTTCTATCCTGTATAGTGTTTTTTTAATTGGGTTTTATGAATAAAATCAACTGCTTTACTCTTCACGCTGTTTAGCTATCTTTGTCACTGGTCCATTTGTAGTTTGGGATGTATTGTCACTTGTAGTTGCGGATTTTTCTGGTTTCTGGGTACAATCTGTATGATTGGCAGCAGAAGTTTCTGGTTGTCCTATCGCATTCATTTCAGCTTTTCTCCTTAACCATTTTCCGTAAGCGCTTCGTTTTGGTATCTGTACTGATGTTGTGTCTGGCGACAATGCTACATTAGTCGTGTCAGGTAGGTTGACGTAGAGATGCATTGGTAGAGGTTTCAAGCTTCGGCTGTTTTGTTCACTGTCTTTAATATCCTGTAACCTGACCATTGCGTAATGCTCCGGTGGAAAGCTTTTTAAGTATATGACATTATCAGCTAGCCACTTTTCTACCTGAAAAAAAAAACATGATGGTAAGCCATTGTGCCATTGTGGATAATAAAAGGAATTTGTTTGTTTTGCTGCTGACTACAGAGAACGTATTTAAAAGTCTTTGTTTTTCGAAAGCAAATGCACGAGCTACTACAAAATGTACCCAAAATCACTTTGAGTGTGGCTACAATATTTGAAGGCTTCTCTTGATTAATCCAGGATCAGCTCATTAGAATGTGATTTGGTGACAGTAGGACCTAATTGAAAATATGTGCTTGCCAACATAAAAATAAAATCAAATCAAATCTTGCGATCCAGCGGGGAAATGCTGCCAGCATCTTTGGTACCATACCGCAGGGTCCATTTTTAGATTTATTATAGTTTTAGCTTATTTAATTTTATTGTACCTAATATACTTTTTTTTTAGTTGCACCTGTATTGTTGTGGAAATAACTTAAAATAAAAATTTACGCTATAACAAGCACTTATGAATGTCAATAAAAAATCAAATTGGTTTATAAATTACAGGTATTTGAGTACAATCAACATGATACGTTTGATACGACAAAATAAATACCGAATGGTAACGGTGTATATGTATGCTAAAGTAAATTCCTTCATTTCGCAACTGTTATAATATTTCTGAAACTGTAAATATTTCAGGATTTTTTATAAAACCTAACCTAACCCAAAGGGTTCTACACAATGGCCTTGAAATAAATCCATAAATATTTACAGTTTTAGAGTTTGCGAAATGAAAAGTTGCGAAATGAACGGATAGCGAATTTTGGACTCCAGCTCTGCGGTGTGGAAGGCAAAGAGATACCACCACACTATTTTCCCAAGGAAGTTGTCATGAAGGTTTGCTCCGATCACCAACCAACCAAGTGTTGCGATTTAGAAAAAGAAATAGCTAAGTACTTACAATTTCGCAGCTATCGAGTATCGCCCAGGGGGATACCATAGCTTTCGCTGATACACGGCTTGTTTCACTGGACTCAGACATGTTGTCAGTCTTGCGAATAGCACTGGAAGCTAGTGAATGATGCAATTTCTAATTTCACTCCCCCTTTTTATTTTGCAGATTAATTACAGACCTCATTAGCTTATGACTTCGTTAATGTAGAAATGAGGAATTTGCAATCGATTAGTTTATTGTTTAATTTGGTTTTAATGTTTAATGTACACGGTGTTTTATTTCTTGCATGTTTTGTAGCTGCCATTGTATTATATTCATTTTTTAACTTTAATAAATGGAACGGGTTCCTATTTTGTCAGATTTTTTTGATGTATGCTCCTTGATTTTTCTAAGACGTCTAGATCAATTTACTATTTTTGTTTCAGAAGAGTATGTTTTATAGGTGGTCTCATTGTTATCAAAGTCAGTATAAGATGATGGGAACGAAGTCAAAGTAAAAAATGTTTAATAATAATAATTAACTCATTTATTTCGAATACTTAATGACTCATGCATAATTGCATACCACTCCTATTTTAATGTACTTACAATTTATAAGTCCTATGTTGATGTATAATAACATTAATGTTCAACAGTGTAATATGAAATGACATATCATACAAGTACAAAGTGCAAAAGCGAAGTACATCTAGGTAATTCAGTTCATTTAATTGCAATTTTTTATGGAATAGGGGGAAAACGAGCAAACGGATCGTCTGATGGTAAGCAATCGCCCATGGACACCTGCAACACCAGAAGGGTCATTAGTGCGTTGCCGGCCTTTTAGGTAGGAGTACGCTCTTTTCTTGAAGGCTTGAAAGTCATGTCGGTCCGAGAATACTGCAGGCGACAGTTCATTCCAGAGCTCATTATGGTAATTAACAAAAAAATAATTAATATGATAAACAGGTTGACATCATTTAAAATCAGGACAGGTACACTGATTTAACATGTTGGTATAATGATGATGACGAAATTCATTAATCAAATAATCTGCCCGATCTAAATGACGAAAGCAATAATGTTTTTTCTACTGTCGTGCAAAATAGTTGGCATCGATCAAATTATTATTTATTAAAATTTAAATAAAAACATTAATACAACTTTACAAGAACAGTAGAAATATTCATACTTAACAAAGTATTGTTAGAAATAAGTAGATAAAGTACGACAGCAAATAATAAAAACTAAATGATTACAGTATTTTTTTCTACAAGTGTTAAGTTTTTGACGTAATATGACGCACGTCGCCCGCGGCGTCTTAATTCCGTGTTCGTGAATGTTCGGGATTGGTCCTTCCCACCCTCTAGCGGATGGTCATAGCGCACGGCGAGCGAGAACGACCGTCGTACCCTTAGTGTAAGTTTTCGGTTACAAAATACGTCTCGATCGCGTTCTTGCGGCACAGCGGCTCTGGCGATTTTCGTGTTTCCATACAAATTGAGATTTTAACGCTCAAGCTAATGGATTTACTTTTAATGTAAAGGGATTTATCCCTTAGAAAGGTCAAACAAAGTTCAAACATATTTTTGGCTATAATCTAAAATCAAAAAAAAAATCAAAATCATTTATTCAGTAAATAGGCCGCAATGGGCACTTTTACACGTCATTTTTTAAAACTACCAGCGCTTTCGGAAAGACCATCATTGCCAAGAAGAATGCGCCGCAAGAAACTTGGCAGAAAGTCATTTTTTCAACATAAAATAATTACAAATAAAATACTTAAAAACTACAGTATACAATGAAATAAAAGAAAATACAAAATAATAATAATAATAATACAGGGATGTATGGGGTCCCTTAGTTACAAAACTAAACTCTAACTATAATCTACGTTCAGTGGAAGTGTAGACTGCTTCCACCGTCATAAATTAAAAATAATAATAATTATTCTTAGTCGGACACTCTTGTCATAGTGGTCTTGGTTGCGCAGACGAGGTACACGGAGAGATGTTCGGTGGGTCGCAGACCCTTTCGAGAACATTTTTGGATCAGAATAGGACAAAAGTGTTAAAAAAACCCTATCCCTCAAAATGTTTTTTGAATCAGGGTACATTGGTAAAATATGAACAAAGCCAAATCCGAAAAACTCAGAGGTGCGAGCCCGGAGATCGAACCCACGACTCGCTGCTTGAGAGGCAACAGGTCAAACCGCTAGGCCACCACGGCTTTTCTGGAAAAGTCATCATCATCATCATCTGAGCCGTAGGACGACCACTGTTGGACATAGGCCTCCCCCATAGACCCCCTAACCAGGCAATCCGTCGATCTTGTAGGTGGACGTCCTACGCTGCGCTTCTGGAAAACGTAGACTCTGTTTATCTACACGGGCAGTCGAGCAAAAAAATGTAACCTTGTAGTATAACATAATCGATCCTGTTCTCGATTCTGAACAGGTATTTAATTTACCACCTTGTACATAATTTAGAGAGGAGGCCTGTGCCCACCAGTGGGACCTATATAGAGGGTGGGGTGGAATGATGATAGATGACATCATTTATATGACCTGGCCGATGATGATGATGGTGATGATGATGATGAAGTAAGTTATTGAGAAATATGATTTCGAGGTAAGCGTCCTTGACACTTGTATTACGTATGATGAGTTGGACTCCAATTTTGAACAACTTTCAACTGCTTATTTTAAGAGTCTAATCTATAAGCAGCACTACAAATTATAACGCAACTTTGCAATTTAAATGGGAGCAGCCATTACGATGCTGATAATTAGGTTTGGTTAAAATAAAATTTACTTAACGGAAAACAACAATAACGAACTTCCATTTCTCATACAAAACTTAAAATGTGATTTTATTTTGATACATAGTTGTCCTTTTCAATAGGGTGACCATACCTAAGATTTTTGTGAGACAAGTTCAATCTTCCTGCTTATTAAAAACACTGAAGTTTTTCATTAGCTGTGGAAAATTTATTACTAACTATAGCTGTTACTCGCGGCTTCACCCCGTTGATTTTTTCTATATTTTCTTCCATAAAAACCTTCTCCTGACAATAACAAACACAACAAAAACCGGCCAAGAGCAAGTCGGACACGCCCAAAATAGGGTTCCGTAGCCATTAGGTACGAAAAAATTAAGTACCTAATAGTTTTCTACGGATTTCGTATTTTATACGGAATTTTACAAGTTTAGGTATATTTTATACCTTAGGCTGCTATTTAAGAGTAAAACTACTAATATTTCTCAAGCAAACTTAGCCGTTATAGCTTTCCTTAAAAGTTTGATATACTTACTACCATCCTGAATTTTTCAAAATTTTCCATCCACCGGTTTACATTTTAGAGGGGGGGACGCTCGATTTTAATGAAAATTTGCACTTTAAAGTTAAATATTTCGCAAAAAAATCAATGAATCGAAAAATCTAAAGATCTATCCAACGATACCCCACACTATAGGGTTGAATGAGAAAAAAAAATCATCCCATTTTGCGTCTACGTAAGGTACCCTAAAAATTTTTATTTTTTTTATTGTACCATTTTGTCGGCATAGTTTACTTAAATATCCGTGCAAAATTACAGCTTTCTAACATTGATAGTCCCTGAGCAAAGCCGTGGACGCACGGACAGACAGACATGGCGAAACTATAAGGGTTCCGTTTTTGCCATTTTGGCTCCGGAACCCTAAAAAATTAGCGAATCGGTCAACCCGTTCTTACTCGTAGAGTCATGAAAGAGCGTAGCCGTGTTTGCATGGAAAAGCGGCCCTTTCACCAAACGTTCACTGTATTTTTTTTTAATAAGAGCCCTCATGACAAGTATTATTTCCTGTAAGTTTCAGCTTCCTATCTTTCTTATTTTCTGAGATATGTTTTTTTTTTAACTTTTCACAAAAATGTTTTTTTTTCCTCATTGGCTAATGCGAGCTACGTAATCTTTTATTACAGTAATTTATGTATTGAGACTCACATATTATTTAAATAATATTTTGTTTTTCTAAAAAAAAACTTGGATAAATTCAGGAAATAAAACGTCAGTATTTTGTTTCTTGCTTTCTAGAAGAGCGACACCAACAGTGTAGTCACACAGTGCAGGCAGTGTAGTGTGTGTGGAGTTAGGTAGTTGCTTATATAAAGGCCTACAATATATATTTTTTTCAAAATAATCCAGTTGGTACTTCATACTAGAAAATGGAAAAATAAAGGATATGGTGTACCCATACAAGATAATTTAGTCGCAAAAGAGATTATGCACATTGCAACCTCTTTATCATTAACGTTAATGATTTACAATTTGCATTTTGCTTTGCATGCAATTTGATTTGCATTAACAATATTACTGGGATAGCAATTCTTGCATATTCATTTCGGGGATCTTGGAAACGGCTCGACCGATTCCGATGAAATCTAGGTACTGCTTGGTGTTTTCGGGGAGCATTCGTCTAGCTTGATCTTAATAATTTCTGTGAAACGTGTTTTTGAGTTTCAGTACGAGTGAAGCTTGGTCATCGAAGTTATACTTATATGTCTTAAATTCTACAAAAAAATAAAACTAAAATTTTACAATTATACCTACATTTTTGCTAGTTAAATGACTTTGACTTTCTTAATTATTAAATTGTTACTGTGACCTTTGAAAGGCAAAATAACAACAAGTTGTAAAAAAATCCGAACAGAACAATTTTGTTCATTAAAAAATAAATCTCCACGCTCGAAAAGTCCCCGAGATTAGTTATAGTCTTACTTAACATCGATAACAAGTATCATTTCAAAAGTATTTTAGCTTAGTACGACTCCGCCATGGCATTGAGCTGGACGGTAGCTTTCGTGTTCGGTTTGGGCCTTATCTCGACGTTTTCAACCATACGGAACGTCTACAGACTTGCCACGGGACGTGAAGATTTAAATTTTACGCAAATTATAATCAAACATGGATACCAAAGCGAGCACCATACCGTACAAACTGAAGATGGATATTTATTGACAATATTCAGGATAACCGAAGCTGCAAACTGTACCAAGGGGAAAACAAAAACGCCGGTTTTGCTGATGAATGGACTTTTAGCCAGTGCCGACTGTTTTCTGGACGCAGGCGTTAAAGCTGGACTTCCTTTTCTCTTATCGGATGCTTGCTTCGACCTTTGGGTTGGTAACGCAAGAGGCACTTATTACGGCAGAAGGCACACCACGCTAAATCCTGACAGCGATAAGGAATTTTGGGATTTCTCCGTCGACGAAATAGGCCTACATGACGTGCCGGCAACCATCGACTATGTTTTGAACTACACAGGAGCAGAAAAACTTAACTATGTCGGGATCTCGCAAGGAGCGGGAAGTTTCTTTGTGATGTGCTCCGAAAGGCCTGGGTATTGTGAGAAAGCTAAAGTTCTTATCGGTTTGGCACCTGCGACGAGGCATACTAATGCCAAATCCATTGTATTCAGGCAGATAACAACTATTATAAGGGATCACGAAAAATTGTTACACACCTTTGGATTTTGGGAGTTTGCTTGGAAAGGCTTCGCGGATGTGTTCAAAACTGTGTGTCAACATAAACCTGAATTTTGTGAAGCATTCATAGCCTACCTAGACGCGTCGCATCCGGGATCCATTTCGATAGATTCTTTGAAAGAAGCATTGGAGCATTTCCCTGCAGGGACTTCCTTGAAGAATCTAGCTCGATACGGACAGAGTGTCAACGGCGAAAGGTATTGCAAATTTGATTATGGACACGAAAAGAACATGGAGATATACGGTGGTGACCCACCAGACTTCAATTTATCTGCTGTGTCTATCCCAGTAGTAATATTACAAGGCAAAAACGATGGAATAGTGGATTATTCAGACGTTAAGTGGACAATAGACAGATTGCCTAATGTTAAGGAGTTCGTAATGATAGAAGACCCATTATGGAACCATTTAGACATGGTAATAGCAAACAAGATACCTGAATTGTTGTTCCCGAAGATATTGGAATATTTATTACTATATGACGGCAACGGCAACGGGACTACTAGTATTCCTGAAAGTTAATATTTTAGTTAAATATTTAGAAAAGGTGAATAAGTGGTAATTTATTCGCGCTATTTATAACTAATAGCGCGAAATATTTGAGTATACACGCGAACTTGCATTTGTAAGAAGTTTGAAGTGCTCAATTAATTAGTTTAGTAAGGTAAACGTACGAGTAATCGTCGCTGTCCCCGATAGTTGGCATCTTTAATATTTATGCCATTAGCAATAGAGATGACAGCAGGGTGTCGTCTAATGGGCAGCGTGTCGAACATTGGACGTTTACCTTAATAATTTTAAGCTAAGTAAAAGGCGATGGGAGTAGTGCAAAATCTAATGATAGTTATTTATTAATTTGATATTTATTCGTTATAGGCACTGCCATAATAGGAAACCAACTTGATATAAAAATTGAAAAAGGACTTAATTATAGAATATTTAAAATTTAGTGACTTTAAACGTGGTCGAGCCCATCAACTTTTTTACCGACACTAATAAGTCCGCGACATTTTTCAAACAATTGCAGATTTTTGTAAGTAAACATGTTTTTTCTGTAATTTAATAGATGGTGTACATGAATACATGCCATCCTACGTAAGTTCAACCTATTAAACCGTGAAATATCTTGTTGGAAGTACGACTTTTTTGGTAACGCCAGAGACAACTTTGGTAACGCAGGAGACGCCCAAAGTGTCGGTAAAATAGTTGATTGGCCCGGTCCTAAGTGAAAATATTTATGCGTTTTTTATCCAGTTATTTTAAGGAATGTTTGTCGACAGTTAAGCAACGCCGTGACGTCAAAAGAAGGTACAGGCTCAAAGGCTATAGCTACAAGGTCGGCGACTAAAATCAACTTGACGCGTGGAACTGCGTCCCGAACATTTAAAACCTGTTTAATTCAATGTCAAGTAACAAGTGTGTAAGTGTGACATCGCCAAAAATTATTTTTTATTAGTTGGTTTGACTTTTTTTAGTAAAATAATTCCAGTGATAATCCCAAAATTCTAAATTCTCAAAAGCAGATATGTCTTGAATTAATTGCATTTTTTGTTGACTTAATAAGTTGCAAAAAGGTTGTCGATTGAGCTGGCAAATTAGTGACGTCACGGCTCACTGTTGCCATACAAATCAACGAGGGAATTGCGTTTTGGCACCTTATAAAAAATACGTGAATTGTTTGATAGTGCTATCACGCCAATGTTGTTTTTTTTATGGCTAAAGCTCATTTTTTGTTAGTGATCAGGAGATGTCTTAGGGTTCCCTAGGTGAAAAAGGGTAAAAACGGAACTCCTATAATGCCATGCTTACCAGTAAACTGTAAGGGCAATGTTAAAGAAATTTATTAGGTACATATTTTTGTATTAGTGTGAAAAAAATTCGATGGCGTGTAATGTAACTGAAAGAGTACCATTTTTTAGGGTTCCGGAGCCAAAATGGCAAAAACGGAACCCTTATAGTTTCGCCATGTCTGTCTGTCTGTCTCTGTTCCGTATAAAATACGAAATTCTTAGAAAAATATGACTTAATTTTTTCGTAATGGCTACGGAACCCTATTTTGGGCGTGTCCGACACGCTCTTGGCCGGTTTTTTTAAAGCTTTAATTTAACTTCACATGTACAGTCCAACAAGCTGAATCATGACCCAGGGTGGAACCATTGTGCTACTAATATCATGATGACGTATCCCGTGCATATCCCAAACTTTTTACAAGGAAATCATTGTGAAATTGATTATTCTACCCTGGTACCAGTGGCGTAGCGTCAGATATTTTCGTGGTAAAGCCGAAGCTAAGATCGCATATATCTTTCATAAATCATGTATGTCCTGTAGTCCTATTTTGTAAATATTGGGCAAGCCGATGGGAATAGGGTTGTAGGGACGCTTCGCCACTGGAGGGCTACTACGAAACTCGAAACTCGAAGTTCGTATCGTACCGTCCCTCTCGCTCTCGTATTAAATAGTATGAAGAGAGTAGAAGTGTCAGAGGGACCGCACGACACGAACTTCGAGTTTCGAGTTTCGTAGTAGCCCAGCTGGTACTCAATTTATTCGACTGTACATTATGTATGTCGGTAGATAATGTACTGGAAAATTGCAAATCATTTTTTACTTATACGGTTATGTTTGATCATTAATTTCATTTGATAGGTCAGTTTAAAATATTTCGAGGTGTTTCAATATTTTCTTCGGAGAAGTGAATATTTAAGGCGTGGTTCAAAATACTTTCAGTGAAAAATGTTTTAAAATAACCACAACCTGTTTTGTGATTGTGCCGAATCACAAAAACATCTATATCTTATGTATAAAAACTTTGATAGTTTTATGATTTATGAATACCTACTTTTTTGTATAGGTTGGTCGACCAAGTGCTCTATCATTTTTGTCAGTTCCATCCACGTTCCATCAGAACAAGAAATGAGGCTGATCATGTTGACTTGAATGATAATGTTTTAAGCCTTAGGGTAGTAATGGAACTTTTTGGTCGAATACCGTAAACTGCTTCAACTTTGCCCTCTGGCCCCAACATTGCCTGAGTTGATTTAGAGTCGATAACTTAGCACCCTTTAGGTTTAAAACTTTTATCCCCCGTAATAATAATTCCCGTGTAGATAAAAGTTTTAAAACCTAAAGGGTGCTAAGTTATCGACTCTAAATCGAATCAGGCAATGTTGGGGCCAGAGGGCAAAGTTGAAGCAGTTTACGGTACACATAGAAATATTTATACGGAACGGATGCTTGGTACTGTAATAGATTAGCAAAAGAGAAATAAGTATATTATTGAGTTTAAATAAACATAATTTTATTTTTGTGCTACGTAATATTGTCCATAACCATAATCAATACCATTTAATATAACTCAGGCACTTTTTTTCTTCGTTTGTACATAGCAGTATGATATTTAAATGGACATGCAATGCAACCTTATTTATTTTCATATACGTATGTTTTTATGGTTCCGGAGCCAAAATAGCAAAAACGGAACCCTTGTAGTTTCGCCATGTCTGTCTGTCCGTCCGTCCACGGCTTAGCTTTGCACGGATATATATGTAAACTATGCCGACAAAATGGTACCATAAAAACTAAAAAATCTTTTTTTTGGGTACCTCCCATAGACGTAAAGTGAGGGTGATTTTTTTCTCATTCAACCCTATAGTGTGGGGTATCATTGGATAGGTCTTTTAAAACCATTAGGGGTTTGCTAATCATTGATTTTTTTGAGAAATATTCTACTTTAAAGTGCAATTTTTCATTAAAATGGAGCGTCCTCCCCCCTCTAAAATCTAAACCGGTGGAGTTTTTCAGCATTTTACGGTAGTTACTGACAAAATAACACACTGCACTTCTGAAGTAACTATTCACGATTCGATACACATAAAAAACTGTTATTAAGAGCTTTCCAAGTCGATGCTGCTACTAAAAATGTCAAGACAAAGGGGAGTATCCCCAAAAATCTTTATTTCGATAATAACTCGAAAACCGTGCACCTTTTACTGGGGTCATGTTAGGTTGGTTAGGTTCCTCTTGAGCTGGCCTACCTCTGGTGTCACTGTGACATGACATTAATAATTTGTTCAGTTCTACTGTTGTGTTAAAATATATTGTATGGTGGAAAGTGTTTGGGTATTTTATTATTAAATACACACACCCCAGACGTCTGCAAATTATTGTCAAGGTTAGGCCGATAATAACGCAATATGGTGCCTCAAGGAAGAAATAGGCTGCAATGGGCACTTTTACACGTCATTTTTTAAACTACCAGCGCTTTCGGAAAGACCATCATTGCCAAGAAGAATGCGCCGCAAGAAACTTGGCAGAAAGTCATTTTTTCATAATAATATTTAGAAATAAAATACTTAAAAACTCAGTATACAATTAAAGAAAAAATTAGATTTATTTTATTTTTATTTTAATTAAATAAATAATAATAATACAGATATGTATGGGGTCCCTTAGTTACAAAACTAAACACTAACTAAAGTCATCCATGAAGTACGTCACACATTAAGAGGGGGGGGGGGTCAGGCGTTTTGTGGTGGTCAAAATTGGTGTGACGTAGGTAGGTACTTTATGGATGGTCCTCAAAGGGCCGGCAACGCATCCGTAACTCAGCTTAAGTTAGGGATGTTCATGGGCGGCGGTGATTGCTTTCCATCAGGTGACCCACCTGCTCGTTCTCCCTCTCATCCCAGCCTATATATATCCCACTGCTGGACACAGGCCTCCTCTCACAATGAGAGGGCTTGGGCCGTAGTTCCCACGCGGGCCCAGTGCGGATTTGGAATTTCGCTATTTTGTGCAGGTTTCCGCACGATGTTTTCCCTCACCATAAATCTCTTGGTAAATTTCAAATGTGATTTCGCACATGAATTTCGAAAAACTCAGAGGTGCGAGCCGGGGTTTGAACCCACGATCCTCTGCTTGAGAAGCGATAGGTCAAACCACTAGGCCACCACGGCTCACATATTCGGCGATTTCACTCTATCATTTAAAAAAAATGTTTAATCTAAAAAAATATATTAATGCAGGTGTACAAGTGTACCCTTACGTATGTATATTAAAGACTAGTAAAGTACATTCCAAGACCAATGTCATTAATTTATGATGCTTATTATTTGTTTTTTTTTTTAATTAAACGCATTACAGTCCAGCCAGCTGGAGCGTTTCCAGACCTAGTGTCGACGAGCCATTCATAACATAAGCCGTAACCCCCACGTTATTAATATACTATTACTAAGCTTCTCGTTCTCATGGACAGTTCACATTTTACAACACCAAGCCAGACGAGCGTTTTTAACCCCCCATGCAAAAAGAGGGGTGTTATAAGTTTGACCGCTCTGTGTGTCTGTGTGCCGTGTCAGTGTCTGTCTCTGTGTCTGTCTGTGGCACCCTAGCTCTTAAACAGGTGGACCGATTTGAATGCAGTTTTTTATTTGAAATCAGGTTTTTTCTAGCGATGGTTCTTAGACATGTTTCATCAAAATTGGTTTAGCCGTTTTTGATTTATTTTATTTTATTTTTCATGCATTACTGTACTATATAATTATCATTTTTCAGTTTTATTCATTTATTTTAGATTGATTTTTATTTTTATGTATGTAGGTAAATTAAAAATGATTAAAAATATATAGATTCAGATTTTTTTTGTTTGTGGCTGTTCACTTTTTCTTAGACGAAGATTTACTTTATGCACTAGAGCATAAAAAAGTCATTTTATATGTCTCCTAGATCCAGCATAAACACGAACTTTAGGAGCATGAGAAGTGAAAAAGTATTTTTTAAGGGAAACTGCCGCATGAAAACAGCTGATCCGCCGACTTATGCAACTGTTTGTTTCTGTCTCAACAAAATTAACAGAACGTTCCAGACGTAAATAGTTTATTCGATTATTCGAAACGCTATTATAAAATGACGTTTGGCGATACTCGCTCGGAATTCTAACGGCGACACATAAGAGAAACAATCTTGCTGTTCAAATTGAGAACTCATTTTAGGTTGCCAGTACTGTTTAAAACGTCAAAGCGAACTGAGCTTTATTTGTGACGCATAAGGTTGAGATGTTGTTTGGGGGATTCGTTTGTTTTTAAGAATAGAATTGGCAGGGAGCAGTCGTGAGGTGGATTGGGTTTCTGACGCTGGCCAGCGATGCTGAGTCACTTGACAGGTCAGTTAGGATTTAAGCTGTGACGTCACAACGCTACATTGGGCTTAACGAGACCAAATTTCATGATGTTTTTCGGATGGCAACCCCAGCATTGGCGGGAAGCGAGTTAAGATCAATTAAAAAAATAGATTTGCTTGGCATCTCGGACGTTTGAGTTGAAACTGCAGTCTATTTGTACGAATAGAATTTTAAATTTTGAATAAAATACACCAGAATCATTATAATAAACTGTTTGCTAAAACTACTCAATAAATTACCTGCTAAGTATAGATTAGAAGTATTCAGAGTTTATTTTCACAAGTATGTAGGTAACAACTCAAAAAACATTTTTATTTGGTTTCGAACATGGGATGGGATCTTCGTTGGGCCATGTGTCATCTACTGTGTGCTTATTGCGCAGTGCTCTGTGTACTTATTAGTTATCTAAAAATGCCTACTATAAAAATAGATAAAATGATTAAAAAGATATATCTACTTAGAAGTTCTAGTTCTTTGTTAAGAAATTCACTTTAGATTTTTGTACCTACCGTCAAGCAGTGGAATTTAACCTTCACGTCAGAAGACGCCAAAAATAGATTTATTCTATACAAGGTGGTTGGTTATTACAATTGAAGTAATAATTATGTAAGAATGAATCAGTGAAACAAAGCATGGAGACTGGAGATTGATTCGTTTTTGTACTGAAAATGTTTTCGCCAACGACGACAAAATACGTATTTTAGTTTTTGACATTTGTCTTCCTATTTTAAGAGCCTCAGATCTTAAAGACACCTGTTTTATAGTGAGGTTTTCACCACCGTAATGACCTTTCGGCGCACTTGCTCAGATACTCCTATAAGGCGTGTGCATGTTATGCACCTATCCATACACTCACCCTCACCACACATCTGGGTCCGGTTCGGTTGAGAATCCTGACGAAATTATTTATTGAATCAGACGTTACTAAGCGGGCGTCTGTTCGTATGTCTGTCTGTTACATGGCCTGACTTGTTCATGGCAATTGCAGTGAAATTTTATTTTCATTTATTTGTATAATTATCATTAACTAATTATTTACTATTGAAACGGATTGACGTAGATCAACTATATGGAATCGTTATCCCACTAAAATTATAATGCGAAAGATTGTAAGTCTGTTTGTAAGTAGTCTGTAAGTTGTTGTGTAAGCCGCTAACCGATATGGATGAAATCCGGTATACAACACAGATAGTTTGAGTCCCGAGGAAGGACATAAGATAGTTTGTATCCCGGAAAATTGCATAGTTCTGCGGGATATCTATAAACGAATACTACGCGGACGGAGTCGCGGGCAACAGCTAGAACATTATAAGTCTATGAATGGAATTGAGACAGTAGTAGACGTGGCCCAGCGTATGTAGTTTATCTTTAATTCTTTGTTTCTTTTTGGTATGGCCCAAAACCATACGACCTCTAGAGTCGTCTGTCGATTTTTCTCAGAGATCCCTAAAGTTGAAGAAAGTGCCATCTTGCTTACATTGAGCTGACTAAGATGTCAGCGATCGCCTGTTTGCATCGTGACAGGATACTGGCCTATGCCTAATTGAGTAATTATTATAATGCTGTTTGTTTTTTTTTTTCTGAAAGTTGCGTCGTATTTCACTTTTTAATCTTTTTTTTTCAATCAAGAGCAGGTAGATGGTTCCAAAGGAAGATCAGCGCCCCGTTTGCAAGGCCGGCAGTTTGCTGATTTGGAACATATCGTGACTTACGCATTTTTCTCTTCTCTCTTTCGAATAGAAGTTCGTGTTTTTTAAGCTAATTTAGTCACATTTGCTGCAAGTTGCAATTTCAATTTATTTTGATTAACTGCCAATGTAGAACCGGAAGGTCACAGTCTGTCTGTTGGCCCATCTGGTGCGGTTTAACACTAAATCACGTGAGACTGAATGGCTTATAATTAGGGCACTTTTAAATCATTCAACGAAATAGAATTGATTTATTTATCTATCCATATTATAAAATAACATATGACTGACTGACTGACTTAATCAACGCACAGCCCAAGCCGATGGGCCTGGAAACTTGAAATTTGGAATATAAATTCCCACGGGATAGGGAATAAATGGGATTTATATTTTCTCTTCAAAGTAAAAGGGTCATTCGAGCGTTTCAAGTTCAACCGCCTCAAGATTCGAGATCAATGAATGGGCTGTAGGATTTGATGACATTTCCCATTATTATTTTGGCGTCCTATGCTTCTACTTGATGACCTTGAAACTGTCAGAATCTTCTACCATGTCAACAAAAATGTGCCCAGGAAATACAAAAAATAAACGCTCATACGAGTAACCAATAATAATGCCCAATTGCAGGCTTACATTAAAGACCAAAGCGCCCATATTGCTAGGACATAACTACAATACGGTATTTGACTATTTTTTATATGTATTATAAACTAGCTGTTGCCCGCGGCTTCGCCCCCGCTGTACCTACTTCTAAGTTTTCTTCGATAAAAACCTTCTCCTAGCAATAACGAACACAACAAAATAAGAATAAGCGAAATCGGTCCAGCTGTTCCCGAGTTTTGCGCTTAGCAACATATTTTACGATTCATTTTTATTTATACAGATTAAAACTTTACAATGCCTGTTATCGAATAGAGAAACAAATTTTAAGCTACCTTTACAAATAACAAAGTTATAAAGGTTTGAAATCCAAGATTAGACAGAGAAAGACATACTGGCATGTGACGTCACACGCCAGTACCGCCATACTTGCTGCATAGAGAAAAGCGTTTGAGAAAGAGACAGGTATATAGATTTTTCAAAAAATCACTATAAATCCAATTTTCAACTGATTTATGTTTTCTCTTCGCTAAACACTTTCTGTACACCTATATTTTCATAATAATATATAAGACATGGCAAATTCAGGAGTTGTCAAATACCGTATTCGCATTTACATAATATATTAGTGGTAGGTAGAGGTAGCTTATACTATTATAAGCTACTATTATTACCTACATAAGTGTTGTAAAAAATATTTTCAAATACAATATTTTTGCGAACTGTACTTTTTGCTGACTGTACTCAAATTGTCATTCTAACTACACTACTA
This sequence comes from Choristoneura fumiferana, assembly GCF_025370935.1. Classification (NCBI taxonomy): domain Eukaryota; kingdom Metazoa; phylum Arthropoda; class Insecta; order Lepidoptera; family Tortricidae; genus Choristoneura; species Choristoneura fumiferana. The sequence continues at coordinate 2,418,148 of NC_133488.1, read as the reverse complement.
ATACCAAATTTCAATTCAATCAGATTGCTAGAAGTGGGTGAAATTCCAAAGTGTTGTATCATCATTTTCGGCTTATGGACGACCCACCCACGTAATAGTATTGGGCCACCATTGGAGACAGGCCTCCTCTTAGATTATGACAGGGCTCTGGGATGTACTTCCAAGTTCCAACGCAGCTCCAGGGCGGAAACTTCACATGCACCACTGATTTGCTTGAAATCACACATGATGTTTTCTATCACTGGGAAGCTTATAGCAAATTTCAATTAATTTCTTACATATACGCTGAAAACTTTCAGAGGTGCAAACTCGCTTGCGGCGAATCCATCACACGCTGGTTAAGATGCCAGAGATCAAACCAGTAGTCTAGACTACCAACCACCTTTTTTCTCCAATGAATATAAAACTTTATGCGTGTTGGGTTAATTTTTAAAGGAAGAAAACTTGTGGACTCTCGTTTAGATCTAAATTTAAAAAAAAAGTCAGGACTCAGGGAACTAAAGCCCCAGGCCCAAAGCAAACTTGCAAACGGAACAATAGACAATCTGATAAAGAAAACAAGCGCCATCGCATACGCGGAGTCGCCGGGCTAAATGCGTCCCGTGCCCTGCCGGCTATTTAAGCGAGGCTATTTATACCCTCAAAGTGGGTCGGGATTCTACAATGGCCGCTATGGCCCGGACAGACCTGGGTAGTCGTGTTACACCTTACGGGGCTTGGCGTGGCGACGGAATGCCTGTAATGATTCATTCTGTTATGCCGTTTGTTGTTGGATGTTGGTTGATGCTGATGGGTTGGATTTAAAGTTCGTGTGACAGAAATAGCTTTGAAATGTTGAATTTTTTTGACGGCGGCGACGCCAAGGCGGTAATGGTGGGACGAACTGGACAGGGAGCTAAGGGAGTAGTCGGATGTTGCTCGGGATAGTAAGATGTGGAGGTCAAGAAGCCTATGGGGCACAGATATGCTAAGAAATAATAAAGTGGAAAGTCGTTGAGTTGGGACTTTCAATTTCACGTGAAAACAAATCAGCGGATGCCCCTAGATGGCTATCGGTGTCACAGGCAGGGTTATAATGGTTCTCGAGCGACTGACCCACCATAAATTTGGAAGGCAAGGCACGTTGTCTATGGGAGAGACGTCCAGTGAGTCAATAAAACTAAAGTTTTTGCTTAAATTTTATTTTTAGTACGAGAGTATTCTTTACTAACTCCAAACTACATCCGAACCAACTTTCATGTCGATGCCTTAACCGATGAAGAATTTCCGTTCTGCAGAGAGTATTTATATCAAAACTAAGATACATACAGACGCTCTAAGTAAATATAAAAAAGCTGCTAAAGAGAAAGTGGCAAATGAGCTAGTGCACACTATTCATAAACAACACCAGAAGATTGCTGATATGTTCTCAGCTTAAAGAGCGAAAATAAATTACCTCTTCTGTCGTTTATTTTACCTACTGACTTACACAGCAGACACAATCGCACAGCAGGCACAGCAGCAGAATTAGCGAGCATGGTGGTGGTAGTAATCCGACTGAACCACAAGCAGCAGTACCTATTTTAGCGTAGAGAGTAATAAGGCAGCTGGAGAAGTTATCGAAGGTCAATCCTAGTCCTCTAGACTGGCATGCATTTACGATTGCAAATACATTGTCAGTCTTGCAAGTGTCCATGAGTGGTGGTGCACACACACCTACCATCAGGTTTTTTCACATAAAAGAAACATTGTTATAAATCTAACTGAAAGTTTACGTTATCACAATCATGCATCTCAAACTTGTTTCTTTAAATAGAGTTAAAATCATAGAAATAAGGTCACTGTGTAGCTTTCTTCGCAAAAGTTCTGTCACCTCTTAAATTTATTTTGATTTTACAAACATAAAAACCCAGAGCACGACGACCCTAAAGTAGCGGAGTGTCTAAATTGGTCGCATGAATCAGGAAATGGTTTTGGCAGAGTATTATCTGATCTAAAATGTACTCCGGAGACATCAATGGCTGAGTCCAGTTTGCGGCACGAGCGTCACAGCACGTGCAGAATTTCCAAGTCCAGTTTAGATGTTGGAAAAGACGCTAAAGTAGAATGAGACGAAGTAGGTTGGAGACTTCTGTCGCATGCACCCATAAAGTCAAAGTAAAGGTTCCAGAGAGCGGCGAGCGATGTGGCAGACCTAGGAGATAGCGGGATGATATGAACGTTATGCACCCAGAACTGGCCTGACATAGCGCTAGACCGGGAGTTGTGAAGGTCAGGAAAAGCCGTTGCCTAGCAGAGGGATACCATAATAGGGTATTAAAAAAATAGATTTGCTATTAGAGTAATTTTAAGGGGCCATGTCTGTCTGTCTGTCTGACTGTCTGTCCGTCCGCGGCTTTGCTCAAGGACTATCAATTCTAGAAAACTGTAATTTTGCACGAATATATATGTAACTATGTCGACAAAATGGTATAGCAAAAAAATTAAAAAAAAAAGTTTTTAGAGTACCTCCCATAGACGTAAAGTGGGGGTGATTTTTTTTTCTCATCCAACCTTGTAGTGTGGGGTATCGTTGGATAAGTCTTTTAAAACCATTAGGGGTTTGCTAAAACGATTTTTCGATTCAGTGATTTGTTTGCAAAATATTCAACTTTAAAGTGCAAATTTTCATTAAAATCGAGCGTCCCCCCACCCTCTAAAATCTAAACCGGTGGGTGGAAAAATTTGAAAAAAATCAGGATGGTACTAAGTATATCAAACTTACAAGGAAAACTATAACGGTTAAGTATTCTTTAGAATTATTAGTAGTTTAAGAGTAAATAGCAGCCTAAGGTGTAAAATATTATACCTAAACATGGAATATTCCGTACCAAACCCCAAAATCCTTACAAAAATATTACTTAATTTTTTCGTAATGGCGACGGAACCCTATTACGGGCGTGTCCGACACGCTCTTGGCCAGTTTTTTATGTACCTATACCTGAGCAGTAGGGCTACTACGAGATTCGAAAATCGAAGTTCGTATCGTACCTACCGTCCCGCCGACGCTTATATTATTTAATACAAGAGTGTGAGGGACGGTACAATACGAACTTCGATTTTTGAATTTCGTAGAGCAGCCCTGCAGAATCGTGCAATGTATTCCGGTGTGACCCGTTTAAAATAACACGTTGTTTGTGTGTTGCCAGTACCATAAAAGCGACGTTACTTTCATGTATAACACTGGGAGCTTGTTCCAGAAACAAATATCCGGTCCTTGTCGCACGTTACAGGAATAGCGACTGCGTGCTGTCTCGCTCACATTTCAAATGTTACCTATGCCATGATTCATGGCTATTACAGGGACTATATATCTTACTAGCTTTTGCCCGCGGCTTCGCTCGCGTTAAATTTGGGGTAACAATTAACATACATTTACTTTCTGTGATCCTTTTTTTTCGTGTTTTGATTGATTTTTTGGAGGATTTCATGGAAATATAAATACAGTAAGACGTTGTTTTAGACAGATGGTGCACATTTTGGAATTCAAAAATCAACCTACATACGTAATTAATCATTCATAATTCGTACCAACTCTGAAACCCTGTTTCGCTGAAACGTTAAAGACGTTAAAGTACTACGCGTTTCTTTTGCCGGCGACTTCCTACACGATATAGGATATAGGATTGTATCTCGAGAAATTGTTAAGTCCCCGCGGGACATGAATTATTGTTATGATCTATTTTAATATTCTTAATTGTCGATGAGAGACATATTGTAGCTTTCTATTATTAAAAGAATTATGAAAATATGCCCCGAAATTGAATTCACTTATTTTTATTCTGCGGAAATTTTGCATAAAAAAAAAGAAGTCTGTCCATCAGGGATATTGTAGCTTTATATTGGCAATAGAATTATTTAAATCAGCTCAGTAGTTTCAGAGATTACCCCTAACAAACAAAGAAACAAACAAAGTTGAGATATTTTCCTATTCCATGGGATTTTCTAAACATCCTTCCCTAGTGCACCTCTCTATTACTTTAGGTCCCATCTATGCCAATTTCAAGTCTCTAGCACCAGTAGTTTTGGCTATGCGTTGTCTGTCAGTCAGCCAGTCATGGTACTGTTCAGGTAGAGTTAGGTATACAATTATAAATAAATCAACCCTGAAGTTGAATTGACTTTTTGCTATCCCGCGGGAGTTTTACGTTTTCCCGGAGAAAAATAGCGTATGCCAATCAGGGATAATGTAGCTCCCAATTGGTAAAATATATTTTTAAATCAACCCTGATGATGAATTTACTTAAGTATTTCGATCTTGCGGGAATTTGGCATTCTTCTGTAGAAAAGCAGCCTATGTCAATCAGAGATACTGCAGATTACTATAAGTGAAAGAATTTTTAAAATCAGCTCCGAATTTGGATTGTCTTACTTACTTCTATGTACCTATCCTGCGGGAATTTTGCATTTTCCCAAAGAAGAGTAATCTATACCAATCAGCAATAGTGTAGCTTTGTATTAGTGGAAGAATTTTTAAAATCGGCTCTGAAGTTGAATTCAGTTTTTTCTATCCCATGGGAATTTTGGATTTTCCGAAAAAAAGTGGCCTATGTCAATCGAGGATAGTCATATCATATGAAAGAATTTGTAAAAGCAGTGCCAAAAGTGAATTTACTTATTTCTATCCCGCGGGAATTTTTCATTTTCCCGGAAAAACGTATCCTATGTCAATCAGGAATACTGTAGCTTACTTTTGTTAAAAGAACTTTTAAAATCAGACCCGAAGTTGAATTCACTTATTTCTATCCCGCGGGAATTTTGTATTTTCCCGAAGAAGAGTAGTCTATACTAATGATGAATAGTGTAGCTTTCTATTGATGTAAGAATTTTTAAATCAGCTCCGTTATTGAATTAATTTATTTCTATCCCGCGGGAATTTTGCATTATCCCGGATAAAAAGTAACCTATGTCAATCAAGGATAGTGTAGCTTACTAACGGTGAAAGAATTTTTAAAATCGGCTCAATAGTTTCAGAGATTCGACTACAAACAAAGAAGCGAAAAAAGTTTAGATATTTCCCTATCCCGTGGGAATTTCGAAAAATCCTTTCTTAGTGCGCGTCTACATCTATTAAGGAACATATATTCCAAATTTCAAGTTTCTAGCCCCAGTGGTTTGGGCTGTGCGTTGATCTATAAGTCAGTCAGTCAGTCAGTTTCTTCTTTTATATATATAAGATTTTATCCTACTAATATGTTTGTGTATGAATTAGGTAAACAGTTAGATGGTACTTTTTTAATTCAAAACTATCGTAAGACACAAATGAAGGGGCACGGGTCACTCACGTATTAATTAATAAGGTGAGCACGATATGTTTCGAACCAATCCGTGGTCCATTGTCAAGGAGAACTCAAACAGAAAGAGACCCGTGAACTGCACGCTGCACGCTCGCTTTTTCGACCCAAGTCCCTTGGAAAAAGTTATTAACACTATCATCTGTTTAAGTATCATCACATCATTTGGTACCACCCTGTATACAGAATGGTAGGTACAATTATGAACATCAACTATTATATATGATGATTATGTATGATGAACAGTGTTAGTTCTTTACTGGGTGACACAATGATCGATGTTAATAAAGGGCGTTGAACCATAATAAATGCTATTTGGCTCCTACTAGAGTGATACCTATCAGTCATACATAGGTAGGTTAAGCTTGTAATGATTTGAAGTTATTTTTGGACACTGAAGACTAATATGAACTGATCTGAAGAGTATACAAGTTGAAGTACCAACGGGTAGGCCACATCGCTCGAAGAAAAGATAACCGTTGCAGGAGAAAGATCCTCGAGTGGTGACCATGAACCGAAAGACGAAGCGTTGGCAGGTGTACCTCGAAGTGGAATGATTTAACGATATTGTGAAAAAGTTTTTGGTAAAAATTTCATTTTTAATACAAGCTTTTTTTGCTGACTGTATTTTTTGATGACTGTACTTGTATTGTCACCTAAACTACATTTGCATACCAAACTTCAAGTCGATGCCGTTAACCGATGAAGAGTTCCGTCCTGTGGAGACGATCGTGGCTGGACTACCAGGATGTCACTACCAGATTATTGTATTGTCACGCACGCAATCTACATACGAGTAAGTATACAAAATTTCAAGTCAATCCAAAGAGTTGGTCGAATTTAACTTGCAAGATTTGATTACAGACAGACAGACAACGGGACAGGTGAAACTAAATAAAAGCTTGTGAAATTGCGGGCATCCTGTGATGCAAGTGGCGAGTTATCGTTCAATGTGGTTTTCGAGGGAAGAGGTCTTCGTTCAACCAGTGAACGTCTTCGTGCTGTTCAGGCTAGTATGGGCTTGTTAGGGGGTCTACTTTGACCAAGAATAATACAGATACGTATTTTCAGGCAAAAGCTATATCAGGGGTGGCCAACTTGATTAGACCCAAGATCTACTGATTACATACTTCTTGAAATCTTAAATGAAGCATAGTTCAGTATTTATATTTTCTGCCTTGACACGATCAACTGGATTAATAGTTGCGATCGACCGGTTGGCCACCCCTGAACTATATAGATCAAACTATGACGCGTGTCGAACTCTACAAGTTCATTTTCAAGATGTACTAAAACGTACAAAATAGATCGTCATGCCGAGTATAATGTGTATAATAAGATGAATAAGTACACGGTACAAATCAACGCACGTAAAAAGAGCTCCTGGCTACATACCCGCGCAGTGAGCGAAATACGGACCAAATTGGCGGCGGAGCAGTGGGGGACGCGGGAGGGGGCGTAGGAGCGCGAATTAAGTGGATCGTCAGGACTTTAATTTAAAAAAAAAAAAATTATTTTACTTATTTTTATTCAAACTAGCAGAGTAACAATCCAGTCTTACAGTTAAGAGTATTCTAACTAAAAATAAATTAATTACTACTATTTATATTAATATTATGCAGTTCAGCATTGACGTATTCGGCAGTGCTGAAGATGCGTTAGTTTCTGCTGACAAAAGAGATATTAGGGCTGTCAACACCTTTAACTCCTCCCTCCTCAAGAGAGAAATTACCTGAAGGAGGCTTAGTCGGCTTCAGATAATTTCGTTTGAAAAGTATGAAATATAATTTAAAAGACAAATAACTTAATGCTATAACAAATGCTATTACATATAGTATTATGGTCCATACACTGACTCGATAATTAATAAGGAAATCACTACTTGTATTTTCACTATTGAATTTAACACTATTGAGGATGTCCCTTATGTCGCCGAAGTCCACTCCTCGAAGATCCACTTCGCTGTCAACTCTCTGGGTCTCGATCTGGAGCTCTGGTAACATGACTGGTGGTAGGTTATATGTCGTTAAAGTTGAGTTGCTGACTGCTTTTATAGTTATGTTATTTATTTTTGTTTCACAGTGTTTATTTGGAGTTAGTATAAAAGTTCCTTCTAAATTATGCTTTGACGCTTCGTCTCCGCAGGTCTCTGTCAGTACCGTATTTTTTTGCGTATGAAGTAACCAATGGTCAGCTGTGATTTTTTGGATAACTTGTTCTTCTGTTTTGATCAGTTGCTGGTTGCAGTTTGCCAGGTTGTCTCGTAGCAGCATTAGTTGTTCGATGCATGTCGCTGTTGGCTGCTGCACTACGTCGTCTTCAGTGCAGATGAACTTATTTTCTTCCATCTCTTCGCAGTGTTTCGCTACGGGTCTGAGTATTAATCTGTTCATCATAAGGTAAGGGTATTTGGGAATGATAGCAAAGGTTTGATGTGTGTCCGGGTTATATATTGGGATGGGAACAACCTTGTAAAAAATATATGTGTTTTTCTCTATTAATGGGATTTCCAATACAAATGTTAAATGACTATTACTAATATATGATTTTAATTCTATACTACGTTCTATATAAAGTAAGTTTTCTTTAGAAACAGGATAAGTTAAGGTAGCATGTTTTTCAATTTCAATGAGAATATTAAATAATTCGGTCGAATTTATTACAGATTGGTGTAAAGTACTCAGTTTGCTGAAAGCTATAGCAGTTTCAATTTCCTGAATAATATTATAAATGGTCCGAAAGTTGTTAAGGATTTGATACATACTGTTCATCATAGACATAATATTAAAATGTTTAATTTCTTCCTTTTGAATGTTTTCCAATTGCTTGGTTTTATAACCCAAGTGCTTAACATTAAAATTGATATCATCTGAAACGTTAACTAACTTATCAAATGCCCTTTGCATTAATGTAATCTTATTTTCTACAGAACTTTCCTTATGCTTTAAACTATCAATTACAGAGTTATACCTAATGGCGTCATCATTATCTAAATTTCCCGTTATTATTTTTACTACTGATCCTAATGGGTTAAGAATGCCTCTTTTCACCCTTGCTGATGGTAATATCTGGCGTAATCTATCTCTGGATAAATCTGTAAAGGAATCAACCTGGATTTCCAAACCCATTAGTTCTTTTCGGGATTCACTATTACTATCGATAAGGTGCTTTAACTTATTATACTGCTCTAGATTACTTTCAAAAAGTGCACTTACATATTCTAAATCTATTACTTTAATTATGCTCCAGGAACTAGTCCTCATCAGAGCTGTACCTATCCTGACTGGAGCTATCCCTGGATTCCGCTCCAGGTTTTGGATGTTGAGGCTGCATCCCTGATGTGCCAGGGCCGTCAGTAATATCACACGCCACCTGTGGAGGTCGTTTGATATTTTTAACTGCTACGCGAGTGTTGCGTTTTTTAACTTGCACCGGGATAATATTTCTAGATGGGTTGCCGGTCACTTTGGCCTTGTCATATCTAGGAAGTTCTTTAGCTTTACGGATTCGGGTGTCCTTCATAAATATGACATCACCTTCTTGTATTTCGGGTGGGGTTTCGCCGCCCTTCTTCTCCCTAACTTTAACTTTATCATTAACTAATTTTTCACTAACATATTCATATAGGACTTTAAGTCTCTTTCTATGATCCTGAAGTAGTTTTTGCAGGAGGTTTCTTTCTCTATCTATATTGAATGGATTACCGGAGTCTGTATGACCAAAAACAATTTCAAAAGGTGTAAACGTTGTTGCGCTATGAATGGTGCTATTATATGCCATGATGGCGTATGTCATAACTGATGCGGCATCTAATTCGCTTTTATCGTATTTAGCTAGACGATAAATTTCGATTATTGTGGAATGAAAACGTTCAACTATCGACATAGAACTAGGGTTGTTTGGCGTACCTATGTGTAGGTCTATTTTGTACAAAGCTAACAACTCCTTCATGAGTTCATTGTTAAATTCTGCTCCTGAGTCGCAACTGAGTTTTTGAGGTATGCCGTAGATACTAAAGTACTTAATCAAAGCTCTAACTACTTCCGGAGTACTACGGTTTGGTATGCCTATCGCTTGGCCTAGCTTACTGAAAGCGTCTACTGCGGTCAGGTAATATTTGCCTTCAATAAATAGAAGGTCCATGAAAATTTCCTGAAATGGGGTTTCTTGGGTTTGAGTAAGTTGAATAGGTGGCTTGATGGGTTTTCTTTCATACTTCATCATACGACACTGTTCACATCCATTAATTATTGCCGAAATTGTTTCTTTCATATTGTTCCACCAATAATGCCTTTTAATTTTCGCTAGTGTTTCATTAATACCCCTATGGCAAGTTTTACCTTCGTGGTACTGAATTGTGATTGTTTTTTGGTCCTCCTCTGATTCTGTTAGGTTAACAACCCGTTCTGTACATTCGACTAGATTCTGCTTACCCTTTTTGTAAAGTTTCGTCACGACACAACTGAAAGTTTTTCTGAAAGCGGGGTCTTCAAAGTAAACGTAATATTTATTCTTCATATCTGCATATTCCTTCAAAAATTTCTTTACCAAATCCTCATTATTTAGTGGCATGTGTACTTCTAAAATTCTTTGTTTTTTATTCGATATGTCTTTAACGCTAATACTATCTTTTAGCCACGTGTAAACTATAATCTGCCTAGGCTTCGTATCTATGGCCTCATTCAAGATTGGGATGCCTTCATGTTCTCTGTTGGAAATAGAATGAGCAGTGGCACCATCATCTGAATCAGAAATCTCAACTATTTCTATGTCGGTTTGTGGTGTAACTGGCTCGGTATCTACCAGCATTTTTGTGGCTGTGTCCCTAACGAATTTGTCTAAGTCAAAGTCTTCCTCGTCTATGTTGACTTTCATGGACGCATCGTCGTCGTTTGTTATATTAAGTCTTATACGAGACAGTGCGTCGGCGTTTGTGTTTTGACTTCCTTTTTTATAACATATATCAAAGTTATATTCTTGTAACCTTAGGCGCCATCTTGTTAGCTTACTATTGGGCTCCTTTAGAGAGTACAACCACGCCAGAGGTCTGTGGTCTGTAAAAATTGTGAATTTATTCCCGTATAAGTAAGGTCTGAAATGTTTAACTCCTTCTATTACTGCTAAAAGCTCTTTTTCTATGGTACTGTATCTCGCTTGTGTGTCACTTAAGGTTTTACTAAAATAAGCTATTGGTTTTTCTGACCCAATGGTCCCTTGAGATAGAACCGCACCGATCGCGAAGTTTGACGCGTCTGTGGTAAGGATAAATGGTTTTTTAAAATCTGGGAACTGTAATAAAGGAGCATTAGTTAAAAGCTCTTTGCAAAGTTGAAAGCTCTTCTTGTATTCGTCATCAATCACAATCTTTTTTCCTTTCTTCAAACATGCTGTAAAAGGTCTAGTTATCTTAGCGAAGTCTTTGATAAATTTCCTATAATAACCTACAAGTCCTAAAAAGCTTTTAATTTCAGTTGTTGTCTTCGGTAATGGATAGTTAAGTACCGCTTCAATTTTGTCGTTGTTGGGTTTGAGACCTTCACTTGTGATAGTATGTCCTAGGTAGAGGACTTCTTTCCTAAGGAAATGAGACTTATCTAACTGCACTTTTAAGTTTGTTTCCCTAAATCTATTGAAAACTGCTCGAAGCTTAACTACGTGTTCTTCCAGGCTTTTAGAAAATATTATAACATCGTCGAGGTATACAAGGCAATGCAAGCCTTGCAAACCCCTGAGGACGTTGTCCATCGCTCGTTGGAACGTAGCGGGAGCCGTTTTTAGCCCGAACGGCATTCTATTAAATTCATAATGCCCGAAAGGTGTGCTGAAACCCGTTTTTGCTTTGTCCTGTCGGTCCATCTCAATTTGGTGGTACCCGCTAGCCAGGTCTAATGTAGTAAAATAAACACTTTTTCCTAACATGTCGAACAAGTCGTTTATATTTGGCAAAGGGTATTTGTCATCGACCGTGATATCGTTAAGGCGCCTATAGTCGACCACCATCCGCCACTTTTGTTGTCCCGACATATCGACCTTTTTAGGGACTAAATGGACTGGAGCACTCCAAGGAGAATGTGACTCCTGGATTACATCGTCCTTTAACATTTTTTCTACCTGCCTTCTGATTTCCTCGGTTTGAACCGGAGGCATCCTATGTGCTCTGATAAAAACTGGGTCCTCGTTGACCGTTCTAATTTTATGTTTTACCTGATTTGTGAACGACAACGGAATGTCCTCACAGTAAAAAATATCCTTATATTCTTCACACAATTGTCCTATCACCTTCCTTTCTTCCTCATTTAAATCGTCTAATCTCAATTTTGAGAGATTTTCTGACAGCAATCTGTCCGTCTCATTGGCATCCTTTGTAAAGTTAATAGCAATTTTCTCATTTGCATAAGGCTCTACTTTAAAAGGCGCTGTAACTACTAAAGTCATTTCTTGTGACTTGCAGTTTTGTATAACGGTGGTTGCGTAACCATTCTCACACTTAACTAACGCGGTGGGCATTCTAATCCCTTCCGTAAATTGTTTAAAACCTAATATGGCATCGCCTCTTAATAAATTTACCGGCAATTTAACCCTAAGTTCGCTACGTGGGGGCAATATATACGTTTCCTTCATAGGAGGTGTGTAAATTATAGGTATTTGTGCCGTTCTAGTAAAAAGCATTTGGCTTTTCATATCTATATTCGCGTCCAACTGTTTAAGTAGGTCGCTACCGATCAAGCCGTCATATTTACTGTCTACACTATATACATAAAACTTATGACGATCGGAGCTATTAAATATTTTTGGCAGGGGAATGTACACAACTTCATTGTGTCTACTCGTCGCGTGGGTACTAACGACCTCAAAACTTTCCTGCTGCTTAAATTTGTGGTAATACTGTTCCGCCACTTGGGGACTGATAAAAGACCTCGTACTTCCTGTATCTATCATAAATACAGCCTTCAATTCGGGTATAACGATATGTGGCAATCTGCGTAGTTCATTATAATTTAGCTCTATTCGTTCCCGCTTCCTGAGGCCCCTATGCAAAAATTTTGTACCTCATTTTCATGGTCCTGGTACGGCCCGGACGAGGGTCCTGCACTAGGTTCCAAAAACAAGTTATTTTGATCAAAATTTTCGGTATAATTTACACGCCTTGAGCTAGCCGTCCGCATTGTGACATCGGTGTTTGAACCCGACGTCCCGTGAGGTGTTGTATTACCGTATGTCGCGCGAGGCGGTACGTTGACCGGCCTGTGCTGACTCGGCGTTGCATTAAAAGGTGCATTGGCCGTCATATGCTGACTATGTGGGAACCTACTGAGCTGTTGCGATTGATTTCTAAAGTTATGTGAATTATTACCATTCTGCGGTCTGTTATTTCTAAACTGAATTGAGTTACCTAAATTATTCGGTGGCCTATGACCTATGTTCTGTTGCTGCTGATTTTCGTAACCTATACTACTGTTTCTGGGGTATTCTCCGCACTACTAGGGTTCGGTCTGTTAATTCTAGATGGTCTAGATGGATTTTTCATATCATAAACTGTCTGGAAGTTTTGTTCCTCCATGACGGTTTTCAGGGCATCTTCTAAGGTCGTTATATTTCTTAGTCTCACTAAACGAACTAAAAATGGTGGCAAATTATAAAGAAAAACATTCAAGGAAGTATGCGTGTAAATCTGAGTTTTGGCAGCACGCAATGTGACGTCGTTAATGCTCTCTATTACTTTCGCTAGTAAGATACTTCTATGGTGTTGAACTCTATGACAGAAATCCAAATAACTTTCGCCCCTATTTATTTTTAACGCCTCTAGCTCTAACAGTAGGCATTCCTCGGTCCTGGGATCGCCAAAATGTTGGCTAAGCAAATATTTTAGCTCGCCCCAATTACTAATTTGATCACGTTCCCCTACTAGGTTCGCGGCAGGCCCTGCGAGTCTACTCGTAATTACATGAAATAGATACTCGTTTTGAGCGTCCTCCCCCGCAAATTTACTTATAATGTACTCGCACTTTTTTATAAATAATGGGAGTGTTCTCGCATCCCCTTCAAAGATCGGGATAATCTTAACTATTTCCACAGGAACTCGGTTAATGCCTTCCATTATAAATTAAAAAAAAATTACACAACAATTACTTAGCTATAATGCTTAAAGGGTAACTGGGTCAATATTGTGAGTGGAATTTGACGCTCTACAATATTGTAACGATGTTATTACGGCGTTGGCTAATCCCTAATAACACACATATATTTAATGCACATAAGGATACGTATGAAAGGACAGAAAGGATGATGAAAAAGATTGACTCACATTCCCCCCGGCAGCTTTCACGTGTCCTTACGGCTGGTTGGAATCTCTGGACTGGCAGGATCTGCTGGATCTGGACAGCTTCCTGGAGTGACTGGATCGGCTGGAACTGGACAGCTTCTGCGGCGGCCTCTTGACGATGCTTAATAAATTTATTTGTTCGTTCTTCCCGTTCAAGCGTGAAAACGCACGATGCCCGACGCGACGCGATCCCGAAACGTAAATCGGGATACAGGACGCAGAAGGATAACGACGGGATTCCTAACGGCTGCGCCAATTAAGTGGATCGTCAGGACTTTAATTTAAAAAAAATAATTTATTTTACTTATTTTTATTCAAACTAGCAGAGTAACAATCCAGTCTTACAGTTAAGAGTATTCTAACTAAAAATAAATTAATTACTACTATTTATATTAATATTATGCAGTTCAGCATTGACGTATTCGGCAGTGCTGAAGATGCGTTAGTTTCTGCTGACAAAAGAGATATTAGGGCTGTCAACACCTTTAACTCGCGCGGTCGTCACGACATTGGCTTGTTAGTTGACAGATGCGCAAACGTATCCCCTCCACTAGCCACCCTGAGCTCTTTTTACGTGCGTTGACTTGTATTATAAATCATAGTAATTAGTCTTAACGGTAACTAGAATCGCCTTGCCATATTTCACTACCGCACGTGTGCCTTCGAGCTGTCCCATGATATTACAAATAATTGTAGCATTTTGACGAATGTTAACGTTTCCTGTCACATAATCATATCGTGAGACACGCTGCATTAGAATCTAGAGCAATCAGAACTTTATTAGATTTGGACATTCGTACCGTAAACTGCTTCAACTTTGCCCTCTGGCCCTAACATTTCCTGAGTTGATTTAGAGTCGATAACTTAGCACTCTTATAGGTTTTAAACTTTTATCTACACGGGAATTATTATTACGGGGGGATAAAAGTTTTAAAACCTAAAAGGTGCTAAGTTATCGACTCTAAATCGAATCAGGCAACGTTGGGGCCAGAGGGCAAAGTTGAAGCAGTTTACGGTAGGTGACAAAGATAACAGAATCAGTAGAGGGTCAATTATCATTTCTCATAGGTACTCGGAAAGTCGGGTAAAAAGCTAACACGCATGACCTTTTGGTTCTAGGCTGTATCTACATTTGAGAAAACTGAATCTCGTACGGTCACGATCGTTAATTTGGGACCCATTTCGTGAATAAGTCCTGTGAATTGTCATACATCTTAAGTCGGTCCCAAATTACTGACCGTGACTGTACCAAGGTGGAATCTTTGTACTACTTTATACATCTGCCAAAGAAATCAAAGCGAAATTGATTATAACAGGTTCCATACCCTACATATATTTTGTACGTATACAGCAAACTAATATGTTTGCTTTATAAACATGATCTAAAGTTCCCAGTCTGATCTGTAGATCTATCCAGCGGCACTGGCCAGTCGCCAGCGCAAGCGCATCTAATGATTATTCGAACACACAAGGGTTGACAAGAGATGTAATTTATTTAAAAACCGGCCATGTGCGAGGTTCCGTACAAACTATCTATATAAATAGTTCTATTCCCGAATTGAGGCTCGAACTCTCCCGTTTTCGACACACTAACTACAATTAATAATACCGAAAATTAACAATAAATGCATATCGTATTGTAGCATGATTCATTAAAATAATTATTAGATGAAATTTGGTATGAAAACAAAACAAAAAGTACTGTAAGCAAAAAAAAGCTTGTATTAAAATTTTTTTTTTAACAAAAACTTTTTATTAATGACAGTCTTTCAGTGAGTGATTTTTACACTGCTTCGGGAGACAACACACTTTAATATTTGATATTATATTATTGGTAATTTCAGTTTAATACTTCCACGCGTTCCTGAGAAAAACGGACAACAAAGTGATCCTATGAGGGTTCCGTTCTTCCTTTTGAGGTACGTAACCCTAACAAGCTGTAGATTCTTTAGTTCGTACTGTAGTTGCTGACGTTAGTAAAATTTGTAATTTATTCTATTAAAAGTTGACAACCCTTAGTATTGGATCACCTGCGCCCGCGCTGGGAAGGACAAGGATTTCCAGAATAGACGGAGAGATGATTAAATTGCCAGGAATCTGGACTCACTGATGACATGAGTCCCTCCCATCCTTGTGTCGTATCGTAATCCTCATTGTACCACTGTAAGAACCTCCACACTGTAAGAACACACACAAATCACACAAGCCCATCTATCACCTTAGTGATAGAATCTAACATCTGGTATGATGGTGTACGGTTGTGTTGCTCTGAAGATGAGCTCTGGTTGATACGCGTCAGTGTAATATGGTGATGGTGTTAGTTGGGTTTGTGTGATTTGTGTGTGTTCTTAGTGTGGAGGTGGAGAAACTGCATGAACACGCTGATCTTGTATAAACGTAGCTCTGCTATCATAAGGTCCCGGGTGAGCTAAGAAATTCTTTTAGTTCATTTATATGGACCTCCGCAAAGTAACGCCTGATTCAATAAATTATTTAGAATAGGATGGACCCGATTTCTTCTTGTGGTTGTCGTAAAGAGTGACTAAGGGAGCTGATGTGAGATTGCGGGCAGCAGCGCTCTCTATTGCCAACAGCTCTGCGGTATGGAAGGCAAGGGAAAAACACCACACAATTTTCCCAAAAAGTCGTCATTTCATCCAGCGACCCAGTCAAGAGTGTAGCGAATCAGCAGACAAAAGTAACGACTCTATAACCTAACCTAACCAACAAAAAGTTGGAAAACCCCCGTTTAAGAGCTACGGTGCCAAAGACTGACAGACACACACACAAACACACATAGCGGTCAAACTTATAACACCCGTCTTTTTGCGTCGGGGGTTTAAAAGTGAAATTGAGGATTGATAATATGGACTTAAGTCTTAACACGTTCAGCCCCGGCAACGATCCACTAAGCTCTTACGCTATGCCTTGCCTACGCATATCCCACAGCAGTCACTTCTATGCCAGTGACACGTATACGTGTCACAGACGTAATACATTCCGGTGCACTGGCATAGGAGTAAGAACTAAAAAGTCATAGACGTGTGTCTGGGGCCGAATGTGTTAAAATAGAAGGGTGTTGAAATAATTTCGTTTCGAGAACAAATATACAAGTTTTTCCACAAACTTTCATTTACCTATAAATAGGATACGATTTGGACTTAAACTAAGATGTAATTCAATATTGCTGACACAAGGCAGAATAATACCCCACTTTATGACAAACATCAACAAAAACATGTTTATTTTTCCTATTTGCTTTATACAAGTAATAAAAAACGTATTAATCTTCTCGATATCTTATTACTGAAAGAGCGCATAAAACGAATAAGAATCCATTAATTTATTTTACGGCCCGGATTGCATCTTACATCGATCACAGAGCTACTTGATTGCCTATTAAATGTATAATTAAATGTTAGGCCATGTTAATTATCTATAGACTACTTTCGCTATTTGTATATATTCAGTCTGACATTGCTCAGAGAATTAGTTCGTTGAAGTGGCGTTGGGCTGGCCACGTCTGTCGCAGGACCGATGAACGGTGGAGCAGACGAGTCCTCGAATGGAGACCACGGACGGGAAAACGTAATGTAGGGCGTCCTGAGGCACGGTGGACGGATGACCTTAAGAGGATCGCTGGCGGCGGATGGATGCGAGGGGCTGAAGACAGTGTTGTGGCGCGCCATGGAAGAGGCCTATGTCCAGCAGTGGACTGCTGTAGGCTGATGATGATGATGATGATGATATATTCAGCGGTTCTACTAACTATCCGTGTTTCAAATTCAGTACAAATTTTGAGTGTAAGTACATGATATTTTCACAAATGTTACAAATATCAGTATTTGTTCATTAAGATCTACAATTAGATCTAAATGAATCAATACTTACTGATCTTTGTAACATTTGTGAAAATATCATGTATACTCAAAATTTGTACTGAATTTGAAACACGGATAGGTAGTAGAACCACTGAATAGATACAAATAGCGAGTGCGAAGCGTCTCCGTTTGAGCTTGGGCAAATATGCTTTCGTATATCTGTCCGTATGTCTTAGGTACAGTCACCAGCATTAATATCTGCCACAGCGGAGCGTGCAAAAATATCTGACACGTCCTTCCGGCCCTAGAAATAGAGTCGTATCAGATATTTATGCACGCTTGTTGTGTCAGATATTGGTGCTGGTGAATACTATTCTATTCGAAAACGGTATTTCTAGGAAACGTATCGACGATCGAGCGTTACGTATCGAATCGATGCTCGAACTTTACTTTGTCGAAAGCGAACGTTCGATTTATGATTTCGCAGAGTAAACGCAAGTTTGATGAAAAACTTACGCTAGTCAGGTCGCGTGTCTCAGCCGATTCTCGGGACACATTGTGAGCAGGTTTGATTTTTTTTTCGGCTCTTGTTTTGGATATTTTATTAAAATGACGGATCAGTGATGACGAATATACCTCTTCCTTTTCTTTAAGTCAGTTAAACCCAAGCAATGCCCAATTAATATAAAATTACCAAACATTTTGCTTAGAGGTAGGGCTCAACTAACACTGTATTTTTGTTGATACGATCGCTTATGCGTATATTTTGACATACCTTACCTATATTTTCTATGGAACCTGTGGTACGCGATTTGTAGTACACTTGACACGTCGATTTTTCATACTATATAAAGTACCTAGAGTATTAAATGGATGTCACACAGATGTAGCAGTCCAACGTATAGTCGCGGGCTAACCTAGACTTAAGGGGAAAGGTGATTGGTTTCAGATGATGCTTGTGACTAGTTGTGACGTCAACTAGGGCCCTGACGCCGTGATGGGGTCCGGAATCGTGAGATCCATGCGCGTGCGCTGCCAAGAATGCGATTGTTGCGCGTTTATTTTCGATCTCGTAAAATAAAAGCGTCCCGCGACCAGTTGACGGTTAACGGTTTAGTTACGTTTGCGAATTATTTTAGTTTGATTTTTTTTCTGGCCCGTAAGAAAAACAAAAGCTGCCGCTTCTCAAACAGTGGTGATGTGATGGACTACTTTTACTTCCATCATTATGACGATATCTTCCATCAATTTATGTACCGTTTTTAGGGCTCCGTAGCCAAAATGGCTAAAACGGAACCCAATAATAATAATAATAATAATCATTTATTTCAAACAATCAGTTCATGTTGTGTTAGTAACAATAATCTTAATAATAGATCAAATAATTAAAACATAATCAAGTAGAGAATTTGGAGCGCGAGTGACAGTCATTCCAGTGCCTCACTATCGGGCACTCCACTCGCTCCAGGATGGTGTTCAGGAGACTGCTGGTGCTGCCCCGCACGCGCTGCATCACCGAGGCTACTCGCTTGCGCAAAATAGTCTGAAAACTATCCACACGCGCCTCAGCGAACATGCCCGACGCGCTACAGAATCTGGGCAATCCCAACAGCATCCTAAACCCATGCTCTGCAACTATGATCTGCCTCATTGGCATGCAAAATTTTCGGGACTTAATAGCTTAGAAACTATAATGCTAGAAAGCTGTCATTTTGCATGGATATATGCAGCAATTATGTCGAAAAAATAAAGCAATATAACATTTTTTTAGGGTACCTCCCATAGACGTAAACAAAGTGATTCTCAAGACATAACTACGTAACGACGCGTGTTTGGGTTTGCTAGAATGGTCTTAAGATGTACCAAGAATGATTTCCAGGATCTGATAATGGAGCAGTCAGGCAGGTTTACCATAGAAACGTGTTTTTTAGTTTTTTAAATCACCTCGTGTCCTGAGGACTAGAGTACAGTACAGTCAAGTGTAATAATATGAACTTACCCAATGCTTCAAAAATGTACCACAGACTGTTATTCCGACGTAATAAGACCAGAGTAACATATTTTTGAGTAATTTGAATAGATGCATATCTTTGCACTTGACTGTACCTACCTAACTTTTTATTCACTGTCGTATTGTCTGTGAAAATGAAGATTTCGTGTTTCTACGGGACATTTGAGAGCAAAACTCTGTGGGAGGAGCTGACGCGTAAAAGTTAATTTAAAACCCCCGACACAAAAGGAGGAGTTATAATTTTGACGCCAATGTTTATCTGTCTCTCTGTGGCATTTACCGGTTATACCCTCCTGGAATAATTGTGTGACGTACCTAATTTATGAATGACCCCTCATGCAAAAAGTTATTCCAATCTCAATTTCCTTCCAGTGACGATGCTTCGCATGAATCACTTTGTTTATTTAACTCCATAGCGTTCTATAAATAATATCTTTATTTTAACGTTCGCTCTTGATATATTTCCAGTTTGCTTCAAATATTTCGACTACATTGCCCACATTGGCAAGGTAAAAGCGCTATTATTGGCTAGAAGTCATAGAGGGATTAACAAATAGAGAAGATTTTCACACACACACACACACACACACACACACAACACACAAACATCACGCCTGTATTCCCAAATGGGGTAGGCAGAGCACACGAAACGTTACCGCATCGGAGCCACTTTTAGCAATTTTAGGTAAGTATAAAGTTTGACAAAAACTGTACAATAGTGACAGGTTTCTAGCCTGTCGCCTACGGTATACCTTAACCTATATCCTTTATCGCATCTTACGACATCCACGGAAGAAATGGAGAGGTGTATTTCTAACCCGACACCACACGACTACTAAATTTATTATTATAAATTACCTATTTATACGCCCTGGTCGCGAGTCGACCGCTGCAATGTGATCGAAAATTCGTAGCAATTTTAACAATCAATATAATAATCGTGATTATGTCCCAAAATAGATAGACATATTAGATATTAATAAGTAAATAAATGAAAAAGTAGTAAGTGCACTCCCCATAGTTTTAGAACAGATCTGACTGCTTAGTGCTTGCGCTGATGTTACCAGCCTTATCGTTAAAAAACGTTGTTAAACGTTGTTGTTGCGGTACCAAGACAAACTAACCAAAAAAAGCAAATAACAAAAATATTACATGTACTTAGAGCCATGTTTTGTAACTACCACTTTTAGCACCAAATCCGCTTAGTTGCACTGGTCAAACCGTGTACGTGGAAGATGGTATGTCTTATTTTATTTCCATTCTGCTGAATTTACGAATTTCTTTGAAACTATGACTTAACTTCAGGGCCATAACTGGAGATTTTACCCTACACAGTGACTCAATCCTGCAATTTGTAACGCGAGACTATAACAAACAAATATATTATAACGAGGCTGTTTTACAAAAACAACGCTTCGTGGAAGTCTTCGGGAATGTGCAGAAACAGTAGGTATCTTAGCCTCGTACCTAAGCCCTGACTTTTTTGTAACATACTATAGTCCATTTAGGATAACATTGGACTCTAGAAGGTCACAGAAGAAGGGGTCCTAAACATTTTTTGTGAATGAACTAAAATAATTTCCTTGCTCACCCGCGACCTTACGATAGCTAAGCTTTTGCAAAATATGCGTGTTCATGCAGTTCCACAACCGTACACCATGCTACCAGTTGTTAGTAACAACTGGTAGCATGGTGTACGGTTGTGTCACTCTGAAGATGAGCTCTGTTTGAGTTCGAAACGCGTCAGTGTAGTGTGGTGGTGGTGATAGATGGGTTTGTGTGATTTGTGTGTGTTGTTACAGTGTGGAGGTGGAGGAACTGCATGAACACGCATATTTTGCATAAGCTTAGCTATCGTAAGGTCGCGGGTGAGCAAGGAAATTATTTTAGTTCATTGATATGGACCTCCGCAAAGTAACGCCTGATTCAATAAATTATTTTTTGTGAAGTCGTAATAATGATGATGATGATTATTATTAAAAAAAGTAATAAGATGAAGTCATAATTTTCTTTACTTTGTAAGTAGATTAATACGTAATATAGGTACTTACAAAATAACACAATATTAATACGTAATTTGCTAAATAATATAAATTCGATTTATATTTACTTATACATAATTCAATAACTGAATTTCGTGAACTCATCTGCTCTCATTACCTCTTTAAAAATATTATACTCGTAGTTTCTGCTATGAAGTTCAAGCTTTTTTTCCATTCCAAATTCCATCAAATTTGGTGCAGTGCTTTAGTTGTGAAAAGTTAACTATTCGTATAAATTGATTAATAAATAATGTACAGAATATTCCTTGACTTAACAATATTATAAACGTTCCGTTTCTTGCAGAATGTTCTTTACCCCTGCCTCTTAAGGTATTTTATAGGAAGACGTTTCTGTTTTTAACAAACTAGAAAAAGTTATTTTATTGTTTTTAAATTATCATATGAAAAATAGCAAGGTTAATCTCACTAACATTAATTATAATTGAGAAAGTTTGTAAGTCTGTATGTTTGTTTGCTACCTACCTCTTCACGTCGTAACCGCTGAACTGATTTAGGTTAAATCCGGTATACAGATAGTACAAGTTCCGGGGAAGCGCATAGAAAATTTTGTACATAGGTTATTCTTACAATTGATTACTTCATAAATTATAATGAGGCCTTAAAAAGTTAAAGTAAGGTTTATTGGGTTTTGTTCTAGTAAGTATAGTAGAGTATCTCATCTAAGTACCTATTTATAACAACTTCGAAACCGCACGTAGGTAACTGAGTGACTGATAGACTGGCTGTTAAACGCGCAGCCAATATCAAATCCTAGCTAGCTATAGATTTAACACATCATATTTAGGAGAAATGATTTTTTCCCGCGGAACTATCTAAATTAGTTTAGTTTAGTTTAGTACTCATAAGTGCTTGTTATAGCCTAAATTGAATAATGATATCTCGACTTTGATTTAGAACAATTAATCAAAAGTCAAAAAGTCAAAAGTATTTATCTTAAAGGCCAGAATACAATACAGGAAGGTCTTAAACATTATATATTTTTTTTTCAGTGAATTCAGCCTGCATGCAGGCGTGCAAATATTCTGTGAGAGGCGTATAATTATATTTTAATTACAATTACAAATTTCCTATGTCAAATATCAAATTAAAATATCAAAAATCATAAAATAATCAAAAATAAATTTATAAGTTCACAAATAACTCTTCGGTAAAACATCTGTCGAGAAGCCAACTCGTCAACTTATTCTTAAAACTATTTCCCCGGAAGAGCCTTAATGTCATGCGGCAGGTTGTTATACAATTTAATGCACATGATTACCGCATTTTTAGCATAAATTGCCTTACTCGCGCGAGGTTTGTACAGCAGGTCCATGATCCCTTTTCTGGTCTGTCTGAGCATCATGTCACCACGTTTTAGGAAATAAGATTGATGCGTAATAATTCAATTCGTAATAATTTAATTCTTAAAGGGATAGGCATTGTTGTGTACTAACATAGTCTTAAGGAAATACTAACAAAATTTTGGATCAAGTTGTCTGAATAAATAAATAAATTATTATTGTATTTTTCCTTTTTTTTGATAGTGTTATAAATAATTCGAAGAAAATACGAAAACATTTTCTTTTGTCAACACCCAATTACGTATCAAAATTTGAATAGTGTGGCAACCAACATTGAACTGAAATGTTGTTGCAACCCCACAGAAATAATCTTATTGCATGTTTACATAATAAGGCAAATCAAACTTATTTTTATGAAGCCTAAATTACTTTTAACAGTACTACACGTATCGTAAAGTCAAGAATAACTAATGAATAATGTCATATGATGTCATAGATATTATATTTTTCAATCACTTCTGGCATGTTGTGACATGGCAAGTCCGAGGATAATCTAAATAGTTTCCAGTTCTACTGGACATAATATATCACTGCTAATCCTACTGATATTATAAATGTCAATCTTTGTGTGTATGTTAATCTTTTACCCTAAAATGCTTTGATAGATGGCCATTTTTACTTTAAATGACGCAACATAACTTTTTTCAGAATTAGGCAATTCTGGATTCTCCTTACTCAGAATCACAAGTACTATCGATTTAAACGAAGAAAAACCCTAATTTTTTTGTCAGTTTTGTGATTTTTTTTATATATAGTTTATATGGGTCGTTACGAAATGAACACATAAATTTTTATTGAAAATTGGGGGGTTTTTTTCTTCGTCAAAATCAATAGTGCTCGTGATTCTGAGTACGGAGAATCATTTAAAGTAAAAATGCCCATATTTGGTTGAAGTCTGGCGAAGATACATACTAATTGGACTCGTGTAATCTACTTTCTCATGAGATCGGGATATTTAAATATAAAATCCAGATAACTCAACCATCAGTTTAGTGACTAGTAACAGAAATTATGAAGACCTGACTTTTTTTTTAATCGCTATGGAAATTAGCAAAGCCCTGAGATTCATTCTGTGGTAACTTATTTTTTTATTATGAGAGTGAGGCAAACGAGCAAGCGGGTCATCTAATGGGAAATGATCACCACTGCCATGAGTACCAACTACTCAAGGAGAGTCATTGGTCCATTCCCACTCTTTTAGGAAAGTATAAGCCCTTTTCTTCAAAGCCCATAGTTGTCAGGAAACAATGCTGGCGTAAGTTGATTACACAATTTCACTGTACGTGGCAGGAAGTGCCGAAGGAAACGCACAGTGGTAGATTGCCATTCATCAAGATAATGTTCATGAAATTTAGACTTCCGGTGGGAGGTGCGATAGTGAAATTTAGCAGCAGGTAGCAAAAAATTCTTCGGAGCACTCACCGTGGTAAAGCTTATATAATAAACAAAAAGAACCTACGTCTCTTTGCATAGATAGGGAATTCAGACGATCGGAAATTAAGTCACCGACAAGTCAAGCTGATCTACGTTGAATGCGGTCAAATGGAAGAAGGTATTAGTTGGCCCGTTTGACCGTTAGTCTGTTTGACAGTTTCAACATTTGTGTCACATTGATATTAGTTTACAACTAAACGAGCCAATCGCAGGCAAGACGTCAAACGATACTAACGCCATCTAGCGATAACTCCACTTGTCACATAACTTCAATTCAATTGGGTATTTTTCTGGGTAAAAAAACTATTTAGGTAGTCAGTCAGTCAGTCAGTAGATTGTTAGAAAATATTACGCATGTATTTTTTATTTATTTATTCATGCAATGAATTGTATGTATAAATGTATATGCTGATGTTATGCTATACAGATAGTATCAATACAATTTTACTCAGGGTGTAGCTAATCGTTTCTCTATCAAATGAAAAATTACAAAGAAGCACTTAAAATTTGGAGTGGGAGCCTGTGACGTCACGCCATGCTAAATGTTGTTATATGTTTTAGTTTTTAAATGGGTCCCACTGAAAAACAGCGTTGTGGCTTACCGTAGCATTATGCTGAGTGGGGCCCACTTTACACTATTCGATTTTATTTTTTTATTCTTTCCATCTCATGTATTTTTATGTGTATCGAATATGTGTAAATAAATGTCTCTCTCTCTCTCTCACTCTAAAGTGTCGCACGTCGTGACGTCACGCGGAGCTTTAACCTGTCCTCTCCCAGAAGCACAAATTTGCTGGCTATATCTTCATAATTTTTCGTTTAATTGACACAATGAAAAAAAAAATCAATCATGATGGACTAAAAGGATTTAAGACACTAGCCTATTGCAGGATCTAATGGTTAACACGAGCAAAGCCATGGGTAAAGTTTAGTTACGTATAGCCTACTGGGCAAAATTATATTTATATCGAAGATAGATATGAGAAATTTGCAATTTGCTGCTACATTTATGAGTCACCCACCAATTTGTGGACTAATTCATTTGCTACTATGTTTTGGCAATCCCTTCGCTTGTCACATTGAAATGTCTTGTGCAGCAAAATTAAATGTACTCTGATTACCTTTCATGATGACTGACCGATTGCATGCTGTACAGTCACCAGCACCAATATCTGACACAACAAGCGTACATAAATATCTGATACGACTCTATTTCTAGGGCCGGTAGGACGTGCCAGATATTTTTGCACGCTCCGCTGTGGCAGATGTTTATGCAGGTGACTGTACCTTACCTAACGGCATCCCAACGGATTGCTTAGCTTTTAAAGTTCCGTACTTCAAAAAGGCAAAAAAGGAACCATTATACCTTATTAACGTCCAGCAGTGGTGTAGGGGTTATAGCACGCAGCACGGATTGCTGAGGACCTCAATTCCCAGTGCTGGTCTCTTTTTCTGGTTTTTCTGTGCATCCATGTACCTAGTTCATTTAAAAATAACATCATAGCATAGTAAACATAGATTTATAATGTCTCGAGAGTTACCACTTGTCACGTACGTTACTGTGTTACTGTCTCGAGAGTTACAATTTACAAT
The DNA here is from genome assembly GCF_025370935.1 of Choristoneura fumiferana. Lineage (NCBI taxonomy): Eukaryota > Metazoa > Arthropoda > Insecta > Lepidoptera > Tortricidae > Choristoneura > Choristoneura fumiferana. The sequence goes on along the minus strand of NC_133488.1, from coordinate 2,392,251 downwards.
TTTTGGTGGCCTAACCCACCTAGAAATGCAATAGGAAGAGATTTTTTGAAATTCCCATGAGATAGGGAATAGAAAGAGTTTTTCAAATATTAACGGACTAGCTGACATAGAGACTTAATATTTGGCACTAATAGTCCTCCCAAGGAAGATAGGTATGTAGCACCTCTTGTGTAGAGACACAATCAAGGCAAGCAAAAGGCCACGTACACAAACACACACTCAAATTTTTAATATTTATAATACTGCCCTCCTAAGCCAAAAGGCGCTATCTCGAAAAAAAACAATTTTGAGTTATTTATACAATTTGATGCCGAATATCTTAAGCTACACAATAGTAGTTAATAACTCAAAAGTGTTTTTTTTGAGATAGCGCCTTTTAGTTTAGGAGGGTAGAATAGCAGGATTGAACCCAGATGTCGAGTTAAGAATTCACATGCTAGTCCTACAATACCTATTATAATTAATGCTAAAAATAACCTAACGTCCTGGCTAAATAAAAGACATTCCACCAGATGTTCAGTTGTTCGCAAGGACGTCTGTCACTGGCGTCCTTCGTAGACGGCTATATTTAGCACAAACCCGACTTGATGTTATTTGCAGGCCTGAAAATAGACATCGGCTGTTGTAATCAAATAAACTCTGTGCCAAAAATCAATCAATAGAAGAAAAATCGTCTCTCGATCCGCCGAAAGAACGCATTTCTAGACTTGCCTGTCATAAAGTTGATAAAAAAGTTATGCTACCCGTTCAATAATAATATTATATTTTGATTCTAAATAAATAAATATCATGGGACATTTGACAACAATTGACCTAGTCACAAACTAAGCAAAGCTTGTACTATATACTAGGCAACAGATAAACATACTTATATAGATATACATATTGAACGTCAAAGACCCGAGATCAAACATTCGTATTATTCATACAAATATCTGCCCCGACCGGGAAATGAACCCGGAACCTCAAGCTTCGTAGTCAGGTTCTCTAATCACTTGGCCATCTGGTTGGTTGGTTGGTTGGTCGTCGGTGACTTCCTTATCCCGAGTAGTTCAAAACCAAAACGTTTAGGGGCTGTTTCACCATCCATTGATTAGTGTTAACTGACGGTTAAATGTGATGCCGTCTCTGTTTGTTCGAATAGACGAAGACGGCATCATATTTAACCGTCAGTTAACACTAATCAATGGATGGTGAAACAGCCCCTTATTATGTAATAAAAATACATGTCACTTTTTTATGCTGCCAGCGCCTTCGAAAAGACCATCATGGTCAAAAAGTTTGGCAATTTTTCGGGCTACACGTGCACTATTATTTAAGTATTTACCTTACTATTTTATATCTCTAACGTTACGATGCATATTACATTAAAATTCATTTAAAACTACAAAAAATAAATTATAATTACGAAATTAAAACAATAAAAAAGTTTAAACAATATGCAATATTGTATACCTATATACGCGTATATACGTAATGAAATACTCATTATCACTGTACTTAGTTTAAATCTCTTTATTGACCTGTTTGGCAAATGTAAAAACGACCATTTAAATTTTAATTTATTTATCAATAAAAAATTACAGCATTACAGTTAAAACACCAATGCGCTGTAAAATTCAAATAAAAAAAATAAGTACACGTAAAAAGACATAAAAAAATACAAAATAATTATAATCAAACATTTATAACAACACACACTCAACTTAATATTAAAAAAACTACAACAACACAAAAAATCATACACTAACTAATATGTCCTAGCAGTGCCTGGTATAAGAATAGAACGGAACGGACCCGTTTCGTCCCTTAGGCGTAAAACGCTACTTAGGGGACACTACTCTACTACGAACTCAGACTCCAGCTCCGCGGTGTGGAAGGCAAGGGCAGACCACCACACTATTCTCCCAAGAAAGTCGTCATGCGAAGGTTCACTGCTGGTCCTCAAGTGACGACCACGACCACCCAGTCAAGAATGTATATAAGTACAAGTAGTGACGTAAAAAAGAAAACCTAGCACTTGTATTGATATACTTAAGTACCTAGTTGTGACTCAAGTTAGACCCATAGCTATTTAAACAACTACTTATGTAGAGTTGTCCTGGAAACGTAAAGTTGCAAAATCAGAAGTTATTGAATGAAAAATCTTTTTCACACCTTGCATTCAGAGTAACTTTACTCCCTGACGAGAGGGATCAAAGTGCAGCTTTTCTGTTCAAGGCTTTTCTAAGTTTTATTTTTGCAAATGCAATTTTTTTGAAGTTGATAATTGTAAAACCACGTCATTTTCTATGCTAGTTGCTCTTTTATTATATTTAGAATTGTTTTTTTCTCAAGTTTCTTAATGCTTGGTGTGAAAAGTAGTATGAGCCACTCGAGAGCAAAATTATTTTCATCTTGGGCGTTAACGCTTGAATCCCTCGCTAGGCTCAGGATTCTACTGTAGAATGCTTCGCTACATTTTGGATTCAATATACCGCCCTCGCCGTAAATACATCATTTTGCTCCCTTTGACACAAATAACTGTTCTTAATTAGTGTCATTAGTATTTATTTGTTTATTTATTTATTTATATACATTCATGTCATGTTCATTTATTTAATAATATAGATGTTACATGATTGGGTTGTAGGTGCATGACACCCTGATAGGGTATATAATGTCAAATAATTTCTTAATCTATTCTATAATAATTACAATTATAATGAGTATTTCATAGCACATTAAATCATTAAATCATCATTAAAGTAATTTGATATTTCATGTCAATGTATGTACACATAATAATTAAATAGCAAGCAATGTCAAGTTATAGAAATTAAAATTACAATATGAACCAGAAAACAATTTATAAAAATAAATAAAATGTTGGAAATTAAATCACTGTTCAAAATTTAAAATTTGGTATGAAAATTAGTTAATGTAATCATTCCTTTGGTAAACGTATTAGATCATCCACGTAAACGCATTGGATCACTCCAATTACTATGTTTATAGCACTGATTGGAAGTATTCGTAAAAGTCAAAGAGCAGTAGCTATTCAAATGTTTTATTGCCCATGAAAGTCTCAGCTATTTTATCAGCCATCCGACCCGCCCTCAAGTCAGTAAAATATTTTAAATTAGTTGAGAAACGTCGGTTACTAATATTCCGCGTTATATTCCAGTATTTTTACGTATGAGTAAGTTATGGGTAAACATTTCATCGGCGAGTTTGCTTTTAATTTATAGCTCCTGGACTAGCTGGCCAGTGTCTGATTTAAAAATGCATTTTTAAGATACTCTGGAAAGTCGCCGTTAAAGTAAATTTAATGCAATGAAATGACTGATCGCTTTGATCATGTTCTTGAGACATAGATAATGTTATCAGTTAAAATAATTAAATTTGTTTAGAATACAGCACCAGATAAAAAAGCTATTGGGTACATTTAAACGGCCGTTCAATAAAAATTTAATTACTATTATTTTTAACGAAGCACCTGTTTTTGAATTGCATTATTTTTATAAATATTCATTCAACCAAACATTACGGCAAATATTGAAAAATAGGTCTACAATTGCCAGCACTCTTTATTTATTTTTGTTAAATAGAATGCAACGTTTTCTTTACTTATCCATCAGTAACCTGTTCCTGAAATGCATGCATTGTGTGCGCGTGCGCCGCCCGCCCGCGAGCGAATGAAAGCTTAGATCGGCTGAAAGTGTAGCGGCCGGGGCGGCGGGCATCCGCCTAAAATGGGGAGATCGGGCGGCCCGGTGTCGTGTTCCTGGTATAAAAAGGAACGGCGCCCCCCGCCGCCGGTCAGAACGGCTTCCAACGTGAGTACGCGCGCACGCGGCCCGTGCGTCTGTGAAGTGCATACATCCGAGTGCATACGATAGCGAAAGTGACACGTCAGCTGTTTATCCGGATTGTGGTGAAAGTGCTGGATTGTGGCGGTTCTTGGTTCAAGGATAGACAGTGCTTATTGGTTTTGGATTGATCGATGCGATCGGCAAACGATTTGGAGACGTTAGAGTTGAAATTGTTTTTTTGAAAGGATTCGGTAACGTAGTTTAAAAAGGACAAGAGCTTTTTCTTTGGAAAGGCTATTTTGAGAAATTTGATGAAAGCAATAAGTCTGATCGGGTTATATCTTATCTGAATCCAATTGACCCATCAACCAGCACCATAAAAGACAATAAACAATCTGATAATCGGCTGGCGTGGCTCCAGCGCATTCCGCGTGACGTAACGTGGGATCAACGTAAAAAGGCGGTATTACGCAAACGTGCGCGTTGGCACGGATCCACGCGCGCTACTCGGATTACACCCACAAATAGACGCACGCGCCAGTTCCGTCCATCCCCCCTCGGCCGCGACTAACGTCCGCTGTGTTCGCAGGAAGGCTCAGGGCTGCTCTCGTGTCTCGACTAGCCCAGAAGTCTCGTTAACCCTCCGAACATGCCGAAGCCGATCGTTCAAGAGGGCGAGGACCCCGATCCAACCCCGTACCTGTTCGTGTCTCTCGAACAGAAGCGCATCGACCAGAGCAAACCATACGATGGCAAGAAGGCATGCTGGGTTCCCGACGAAAAGGAGGGTTTCCTCCAGGGCGAGATCAAGGCTACCAAGGGCGAACTGGTGACCGTCAGCCTGCCCGGTGGCGAGGTATATTGTTCAATTATTTATGATCAGATTTAACGCTTTGATTACAGATACTATACTACCAAAGAAACTATACTATCAAAGAAGTTTACTGTTGAAATTTGTAAAAGAGTCAGAGTTGTATTCAAGTTTGAATGAAGTCGAATGCCGATTCCAAATCAGAGCGTTAAATTTGATATTTTGAAATGATTTTCTACCATAAAACAGAATTTGATTTTGATCCGAAGCTATACAGTACATTTAAAGCTAGTTTATGCCTAAAGTATACATCAACTTTAACTGATCTTAAATGAGCAGGAAAAGACATTAAAAAAGGAACTCCTCTCACAAGTAAACCCACCGAAATTCGAGAAAGTCGAGGACATGGCTGACTTGACCTATCTGAACGACGCTGCCGTGCTGCACAACCTCCGGCAACGATACTATGCGAAACTTATCTATGTAAGTAGGCGCCCCAGGCGCCTTTTATTTACTATAGCACTAATATGAACATCTTTCCCCGCAGACGAAAGACTTCAAGAAGGATCTTGTAGGCCAGGTCAACCCGCCCAAGTACGAGAAATGCGAGGACATGTCTAACTTGACATACCTCAACGACGCTTCGGTTTTGTATAACTTGAAGCAGAGATATTACCATAAGCTTATCTACGTAAGTCAGGAGCCAGGACGGCCAGGAGTTGGAGCCTTGCAGTGTGCATGCCAATATCCCGAACCCTCTCAAATCTAAGTAGACACATTAGCCCCTAAGACATAACTTAACTTATATTCTTATCGGGAATCGAATTCAGAATTTTCAATGAACTTATTTCTGAGTACTTTTTTTTTCAAGATATCCATCATCAAACTCTCGATTAAAATCAACCTTCTGTTATCGTTGCTCCGATTGGAAAGTTACCAAGCTCAATAGATCAATAGCTGTCCATGAAGCGTAATTTGTCTTGGACCGGCCTTATTCATGTATAAATAGTGCGATGGATATCAGAGTGTCTATTTTGGTGTTTGTTATTTCGGTCGCGCTCAAACTATGCAAACTGCTGCCAGATGATCTAATCTAGCGTGGTGGCAAAAAATGATGCCGTCAGGTACAGGAACATTTGAAATTGTGCAAATGGTCTTACGTCCGTATAAAGTACCTAACAAACGGAAGTTAAGATCGTCTAAGTGCCCTAGAGAGGCGTAATGTGTCTACATATCCCAGTTTTACTTTTTCAAAGATTTCTCTTTCTATTGTACCGGACTTGAGCCCTCCTACACAGGACAAGTCGGTGAAATCGTTCGGCGATGGCGGAAAAGTGTGTGTTTATTCATCTTGAACTGTTTCTTTGTTTTTGTGTGTCATGGTTCGTTACTTTGAGAGTAATGGACCCTGTTCTTCGCAAGAAAGGTATCGTTACTATACCCCTTGCAAAATTGTTGGACTTCATCAGGTTGTTTTTGAATTTCGATGGTAAAATTATCATCAAGCTCCAGAACAATACATTTATTAAGTCAACCTGGGTGCCTTATGATATTTTTATCATTTTTAAACACAGAGATTCAAAGTATCAATACAATACTGTCTTTGTGTTTGCGTGTTTTATTCATGTTGCGTGTTTTATTATTGAAAAATAGTTTTTGCTAATCATTCATGAAATTTTCCTAAATATTTATTACGCATAAAATCTTGTTTTGATTATCATGGCCTGCTAGCTGAAACATCGAAAAATAGTAAATAACGAAAGTAAAATGAACCAATGTTATTTTTATTAATAATTGAGTACACGGTATGATGAGCAAAAACTACGAGTGAAAATCATCATTTTATCGAAGTGCCCTTTTCTAACATCATATTATTATAAATGTGTCTTACAAAACAAACAGTATAATATCAAAAGCAAAACGTATTGTAAGATTTTTTTGTCCAGCTAATGAATCAATCACGTTGAAAATATTAAAGCTCTGCAAAATATTAGTACCTGAAAAAGTTGTTCTACGTAGAGAAAACGAAGTAACAACATCATCATCACCATCTAGCTTCTCATCGTCACTCGCACCATCAACCTCATCTAATTTACTATTGTGTTCTTCTAGACGTACTCTGGTCTCTTCTGTGTGGCTATCAACCCCTACAAGAGATTCCCCGTGTACACGACCCGATGCGCTCGCCTGTACCGTGGCAAGCGTCGTTCGGAGGTGCCACCCCACATCTTCGCCATTTCTGACGGCGCTTACGTCAACATGTTGACCAACCACGAGAATCAATCTATGTTGATTACGTAAGTATGAAAAAACTAATTTGTAACCAGTTAATTTCTTGTCGAACTCTGTTGGACCTAAGAAATCGCTGTTGTCATTTATGGGTATAAAAAAGTAACGTGACAACTGACTCACACACGACACATACCCTAAAACACTGGAGCTGGAGACAAAATTTGCCATAAATATTTCTACAAAAGGAATTTTTGCAAAATTTCCCGGGAAAAAAAATATTTAAGAAAAGGAAAACCTATTGATAAACGATTCATACTTGAAAAAAAAACAAAGTGTTCTTTCTTGGGGACAGTAAGATCGAACATATATTGTGTTTTAGATAGGCAAAAATTTTCTCTGGCCACATCAGAAAAAAGACATATAAAATCATGCGTACACCCACGACTATCTTCAATATTACGTACACTAACAAAATTATTTCCTTCAACCCTCAGTGGTGAGTCTGGTGCCGGTAAGACTGAGAACACGAAGAAGGTAATTGCATACTTCGCCACCGTCGGTGCTTCCCAGAAGAAGGACCCCAACCAGGAGAAGAAGGGATCTCTGGAAGACCAGGTCGTCCAAACTAACCCTGTGCTTGAAGCCTTTGGTAACGCCAAGACCGTCCGTAATGACAACTCTTCTCGTTTCGTAAGTATTCTAAGTCATTACTCTTTTATATCTGAAAACTCTTGACTCCCTTCAAAATCTTGAAAACATCTACAAGTAAAATTTAAATAAGAACTTCTCTTTTAAGAAGTATTTCAATACATCAAGTCATCAACGTAAAGTGATCGTTTTCAATTTGATCAATAAGCCGTGTAAACCCAGAACTGTTTATGATTATTGGGTTAATAGTGAATATTAACAGTGATAGGTAGTTAGAAATAGTTTGAAAAAATTCGTTCTGTGACTCACAATTACCCAGCAATTGTATTTAGTGGTAAATTCTGTGTTACAACGGGGCTTTTTCTAGTACTTAAATCGTTTTGTATGGCCAGCTCCCGGTTATCATGCCCCAACTTTTTGAACTCAATCCTCTTGCGGCACACGTGAGTTTTACACTGTATCTTTACTGACTTTGTCTTTGCCCAGGGTAAATTCATCCGTATCCACTTCGGCCCCTCTGGAAAACTGGCCGGTGCTGACATTGAGACCTGTAAGTTCTGCTACATCTGCACCATCATCATTATCTTCTCTGACATGTATTGTCATTAATTCATTTTCTTCTTCAGACCTGCTGGAGAAGGCTCGTGTCATCTCCCAACAAGCGCTTGAGCGTTCCTACCACATCTTCTACCAGATGATGTCTGGCTCCGTCCCTGGACTTAAAGGTGCGTATGCGACACACAAGACATCAATCCTTATGAAATTTGTCTTAAACTTTGAATCGATTTGAAATAAATATGAAATTAAAAGCGGATTATATAAACAATGTCTTGTCTGATAATGATAAGACTTTCAGAAACAGAACTGTTATTCCAAATCATCTTTTGTTTTACAATTTTGTTTATTTTTACAAATTTTACTACTTTACCGACATGTCATTCGTTTCAAAAAATTTCACTGTCCGAATACCACATACATGTACTTCATGACACGATTTATCCACATCAATCCTACGCAAACCCCATTCAATTGATAAGTAACGTGTGTTTTTTACTGTATGTAGAGATATGTTTCCTGTCGAACGACGTATACGACTATCATATCGTATCGCAAGGAAAGACCACAATCCCGAATTTAGATGATGGAGAGGAATGTTTGTTGACTGATGTAAGTCTAGCCTCCCAACAAACTGGGAGGGCTTTCGCGAAACTACACGTTTTCCAGTGTTTGCTTCCCGTCCGACTGCCCCGCTATTTGATCCAGCGCTGGCGGCCGGACCATCGTGCCTCTGAACTAGCACGACAAATAATTTGGCTTAAAAGTGTTCCAATAACTAGTTAAGATACCACCGTGGTACAGTTTGTTTGCATACCAATTACTAAATATGACTGTGATTGGTGTCCTCTTATAGCGAAGTGCCTTTTGTCTAACGACGTCAATGACTACCACATCGTCGCGCAAGGCAAGACTGTTATTCCTGGCCTTGATGACGGCGAGGAAATGAACCTTACTGACGTGAGTCCAGAATACGATCACTGGCTCATTTCATTCTGTAGTCTTCAATTCATTTCTTCAGCTGTATCTTTCGTTTGCCGCTTTGCTTACGGCAGAATGTGTCTGCCGGTGTATGTGTGTGTCAGATCGGAGCTTGGTGTTTGCAGAGGTGACGATGCTAAGCAACCACATCTCGGACTATCCCCTTATAAGTCAAGGGCAAACACGAATACCCGGCGTCAACGACAGCGAGGAGTTGATACTGACGGTCGTAAGTCAACCTGCCCATGAGGCAGCCCCGGTATTCAAGCACTGGACATTAAGCAAATCTGACATGCACATGCTCGCCCCCGCATTGTCCAGAGCTTTTTGCACAGTTTGGCAATCCATCTCACCCCCACACAGGTCACGTAACACGTGCAACACGACAAGGACGGTTAGGGACAATTGGACAGCGTCATGCACTGTGGAATAAATATTGTACTGATGATAGCGTTTTATCCTACAGAAAAATGTATTTTGTCCAACGACATCTACGATTACTATAACGTCTCCCAGGGTAAGATTACCATCCCCAGCATGGACGACGGCGAAGAATGCACCTTGACCGATGTAAGTGGTATGCGGGCTCGTTTGAGGGATTCAACGGAAAAGCTACACGACGAGCTACGTTATCCTGTTACCAAACCATTATCTAGAACAGTAATGGTCTGATAGAAATTAGATTCCCTTAAATTCGAAGCCAAAGGACTGGATGAAAATAGTTATTTAGCTATAGTAATTAAGGTCATGTAGAAACAATATAGTTCACGATCCTACTTGCCCACGCACTTGATCCAGCATTAGATCCCGTGCACCACACCCAAAACTGAAGCCTTATTGTTGCCCGCCTAATAAGCAATAACGCTATTTTTTTTCTTTTACTAATACATAATTTTTATTGTTTAGTTTATAAGACAAATCTTTCTTCTAAAAGATTCAAAATATCTTACAATTTTTTCTCTTTCTATAGGTAATATAAAAATGCCCCTTTGTGAAAAGACTCTTCAATTTCATAATTATATTTTTTTATATAATTCTTTCCACGTTTTAATTAAACCAATTTTCCCCGTATTGTGACAGTCTGTATTATTCCGAATCTAATATGTTTTTTGGTATTGTAGCAAGCTTTCGACATCCTTGGTTTCACCCAAGAGGAGAAGGACAATGTCTACAAGATCACCGCCGCTGTAATGCACATGGGTGGCATGAAGTTCAAGCAGAGGGGTCGCGAGGAACAGGCTGAGGCCGATGGCACTGAGGCAAGTTGATAATTAAATTATGTAACACTCAGCTTTTCTTACCCATACAAATACACAGACGTACTTGTGAATATTGTCATTACTTCTCACACGTTAAGGTTTTTGATTTTTAAAGACGAAATTTTTAGAGTTAAATCAAGTCATAAATATTGAGTTCCAGAAACTGAACACCCCAGGAGTAATTATTTAAAAATGTCTGATCTCCATTTTTTATGACTATCACCCGGAAACTACGTTATACAGAATGAAAGTTTTTTATTATAAATATCTAATTCCAGGAGGGTGAGAGGGTTGCCAAGCTCCTTGGCGTCGACTGCCAGGACTTGTACAAGAACTTGCTTAAGCCCCGCATCAAGGTCGGAAACGAGTTCGTCACCCAGGGTCGTAACAAGGACCAGGTCGCCAACTCCGTCGGTGCCCTCTGCAAGGGTGTCTTCGATCGTCTCTTCAAGTGGCTCGTCAAGAAGTGTAACGAGACTCTGGACACCAAGCAGAAGAGGCAGCACTTCATCGGTGTACTGGATATTGCCGGTTTCGAGATCTTCGACGTGAGTATAGAGGGAAAGACTTAGGCACATCTTTTCAATGTGAAGATGATGCCGTAAATGTTTCGAGGAATTTCACAAAATCGGTTCCTTAAAATTACGATAAAGTATTCATTTACAAAGTGAACACTTTGTAGTCGTTTAATATGTAGTTTTAAGCATATATTTTAGTTTTAGTTAAATGAAAATATTTATTGTAGTTACCTAGTAAGTAGTGAGTAGTATTTTTTTTTTCAAAATTTATTAGCATTTCTTTTGTGTTAATGATTATTTGATTTCATAGTACAATGGGTTTGAGCAACTTTGCATAAACTTCACAAACGAGAAACTGCAACAATTCTTCAACCATCATATGTTTGTATTGGAACAAGAAGAGTACACACGAGAGGGCATCCACTGGGAGTTCATTGACTTTGGAATGGACTTATTGGCGTGCATAGACCTTATCGAAAAGGTACACTGAGTGAAAAGCACGCTCGGTTGGAAGCAGTTCTGTGTTTAGCGTTAAGCTTATAGATCTTAGTACCATCTGTGCCCTACTAACTAATCTATTCGTAAGTGTTAACGGCAGCCAGTCTATGTTAACCATATTTTCGTGTCGATTTACGTGGGTTTCCTATTGTTTATAAAAGTACAACGGTTTCGAGCAACTCTGCATTAACTTCACCAATGAGAAGCTGCAGCAGTTCTTTAACCACCACATGTTCGTACTCGAGCAAGAAGAGTACAAGAAGGAGGGCATCAACTGGGCGTTCATCGATTTCGGAATGGACTTGCTCGCTTGTATCGATCTGATTGAGAAGGTAATAGTCGAAGCAGTTGCGCCGGAACTGACCCGTCGACGCAGGAACACCGAGACGGGATAGTTTTCGACATCGTTTTCGTCATCACCCTCCGACTGGCAGGGCGTCATACGTAGGGACTAAAACAAAACAGCTGCGGAATGTAATCCGTAGTCTATCCGTATCTAACACTCTTGACTTAACATTCCACGTTACTTATCTCCCTGCAGTTCAATGGTTTTGAGCAACTCTGCATTAACTTCACCAACGAGAAACTGCAGCAGTTCTTTAACCATCACATGTTTGTGCTGGAGCAAGAAGAGTACCAGCGCGAAGGCATCGAGTGGACTTTCATTGACTTTGGCATGGACCTCCAAAATTGCATTGACCTTATTGAAAAGGTAGTTGGCGGAAACGCAACGACGAGCGCTTGCCTCACGCCACAGGATGCCCGAAAAAAGTAAACTAAGACTCCTCCGATTTCATTTCAATCGAACGGGTCTTACTTTATTCGAGCACCCACCAATGCAACTTACTGTGTTTTATGTGTTACTATTGTGTTTTTTTCTGTTTACATGTTAATATCTTCTCACACTTCAAACGACAAAACGGACTCGTATATATTTCAGTTATTTAACAGAAAACTTCGATTATCTTTTCCATGTCTCGCGGTCCAGATGAATGGGTTTAATCAGCTATGCGTTAACTTTACCAACGAAAAATTACAGCAGTACTTTAACCATTTTATGTTCGTGCTAGAGCAAGAGGAGTACGAACGTGAAGGGATTCAGTGGACCTTTATAGATTTTGGTATGGACCTTCAAGCGACCATAGAGTTAATAGAAAAGGTATTAGACTTCAGTCAGCTTGGTGATAGGCGCGATTAGACGAAGCTTCGGGCTGAGAACGACTTCCCGCAACAAGTATATTGTTTGCTTCAACCTCCGCACGCACAGACCTTTTGAGCAGTTAAGGCTATGGCCACAGAAAATCTAAAAGTAGATACCCGCGATTCAATACCTACACCGCTGACAGGGCCGCACACTTTAAAATACAAGTATTGTCTAGTCTAATCCGTAACGCTGCATATTATGAAATATAATTGGTAGCATTAACTGCTTGGACTACATTGGTAAACGTAAAAATTGAAGTAATAAAATATAATAATTACTTAATATGTTCAATTGTAATAAAATATAGGCTTTTTAATTCCCACACGCAAAATGAGTAAAACACACGACAATACTAATGCATGTCGCTTACTCGATAACGCATAACTTTTAAATATATTGTTATTATATTAATTCTAGCACTTGACCTAGAACTTATTTTTTTTATCCCATATCAAGACGGTTGAAAGTTTTCTATATTACAATTAAAAAACCATTTTCGTCATCGTCAGAACAGATCCTTATTCATTAATGACATAGAAGTAATTCTACAGAATCTAGACCAATTTGATAATTGAGAAATGATCCCATATTTTTTTAAATCCAATTAGAATTTTTAGTTAGATATTTCGTTTTCCACCCGAGTAAATTCATGCAAATTCTAACAGCAGCTTTTCAGAACCCATGACTTCGTGTTCTAACTCTACCGGTCCGATTACAGCCCATGGGTATCCTCTCCATCCTTGAGGAAGAGTCTATGTTCCCGAAAGCCACCGATCTGACCTTCGTTGAGAAGCTGAACAACAACCACTTGGGCAAGTCGCCCCCGTACCTGAAGCCCAAGCCTCCCAAGCCCGGTTGCCAGGCTGCCCACTTCGCCATTGGCCATTATGCCGGAAACGTGAGTATTTGTCAAATATGTACCTTCTCTAATTGATAATGGATGACTCCACCCGACCAATTTTGGTCCCGGTAACCGCTTCAACTTCTTATCATTACGGTGCTGATGGGCAGCAAGAGGACTAAAGTAGCCAATTTTGTTTAATATACATATATTAGTGTGCTACGGATGCAGGAACCTTGTGGACTTTATGTCCAGTCCCAATTTTTGTTTCTTATATCTCAACATTAGACCAAGATTCTCCCTAATTTCTCCAGCATTCGATACAAAACTGATGCGTCGAGTTTAATGTTCATTTTTATAACTGACTATGCACTCGTGGAATAGGTCGGCTACAACATCACTGGCTGGCTTGAGAAGAACAAGGACCCCCTCAACGACACCGTCGTTGACCAGTTCAAGAAGGGTCAGAACAAACTTATGGTCGAGATCTTCGCTGACCATCCTGGCCAGTCCGGTGGTGCTGATGCTGGTGGCGGCGGCAAGGGTATGTAGCAGCATACAATTTAGAATCAATAAATTGGAATATATTCATATTTTTACAATAATTAAATTGAGATCTAAAAGTCCTCTAGCAATTCAGAAACAAAGAAGATTACCAGGTATCATGAGCTGGACAAATACTTCTGTGAACATATCGCACTACACATCATTTTTCAGAAACGGATAATCGACATCCGAACATCAAAATCAAACTCACATCGATATACTTCAATGATCTACGGATCACTCACATTTTCATCGCAACAATTATTCATCCTGTACCACTGTAATTTTATGAAGATTATTTTTCATTTACACTTTTTAACAAAAATAGGCGCTGGAGGCAAGCGTGCCAAGGGTTCTGCCTTCCAGACCGTATCATCGCTCTACAAGGTGAAATTCAATAGAATGAAAACACATTTGCTTCAATGCCTTCATCGTCGCTTCAAAGTATCATCCTTCACGCTAAAGGCTGACCCTCGTATGAATCAATATCAACCACCGATCTCTGCTCTTCATTCATGTCTCAGCAAACGATCGGTGGTACGCAGAGTCGGTCTTCCACGCTTTCATATTCGTTGTCAGTTATGTTTTACAGCACAGCTCATGTCGCCGATTATGTCTGGTTAGCCGCCGAGTCTTACTCCCTTCCACTGATACGCTATTGTGAACGTCGTACTAATATTTGCTTGTTTACAATGTACATCCATAGGCGGTCGCGGTAAGAAGGGTGGTGGTTTCGCTACTGTCTCCTCCGCTTACAAGGTTCTTAAAATTTATTATATCGATTTGTTTTTATTTATTCACCTAACTGATGTGGTTTATCAAGTTCTACATCAGTCATAATAAAAATTGTAGTACTTCAATTATTGTGGTAGATGTTTGATAATGTAAGGGTAACAAGAAATTACCTCTCGTTTTTATGATTTTCGATGTTGTCACTTTAACATGCACTATAGTGTCATAGTGTAGATGCACTGTGGAATTCGTACACCGCACAGCGCATAACGAGCCCAGAAACGTACCGTACGATTCGCTGCTGGGTGTATTAAGCTTTGTGTGTCAGTGTGTGTGTCTTAACCCTAGAATTGTGTGGTTTTATTATAATTTTCATCTCATTTCAGAAATACTTCTATGTATATTCATGTCCCATTGAGTGTCTCTTTTTGATATATTTACGAAGACATCACTTCTATTAAACATACATGAAATAGAAGTGATATTTAAATCAATGTCATTTTATAATGTTACATTTCGTTATTAGTTTTCGCTTTTTGTACTACAGACAACATATGAAATTCTTGTATTCTGACGGTTTTTATACCCACAGGAACAACTTAACAACCTGATGACGACTTTGAGGTCGACCCAGCCTCACTTCGTACGTTGTATCATCCCCAACGAGTTGAAACAGCCTGGTAAGTAATTCAACACAAACAATAAAATTCGTGAAATACAAATTTAAACTAACTACAATGATCACAACATGAGAAAAAGCGTTTTTAAAAATAACTTTCGCAACATCATTAGGACATTGACAGAATGCAATAAACATAATAATATTAATAGCAATAGCAACGTGATGAAAATAAACTAGGAAACTAAAATTGGACTGGAAGGAAAAAGGTTTGCAACAAAAGTACTCGTAATGATCAAACTTCATTGTGACGTCATTGTCCACCAGGTCTCATCGACTCTCACCTTGTGATGCACCAGCTGACCTGTAACGGTGTGCTTGAGGGCATCCGTATTTGCCGTAAAGGTTTCCCCAACAGGATGGTCTACCCCGACTTCAAGCTCCGGTAAGATTCGCACCAACTGCAATGTCATACAAAAATAACTCGAGAATTTTGAACACTATCAATTCCGAAGTTTATCACTCTGTTTTGAAAAGGATTAAATTTATTTTGATACTGCGGTAGCCGAGTCAAAACAAATTTTCTTTTAGCACTGGAATTTTCTGGAGTGACTATTCTGGTAGCTCCGCTGACGCATCTGACGTCATCTTAACGGTCTTGCATACTTTACAGGATATGAGTAACACTTCTGGATTCATTTAACCATTGTTTATGTTTATTTGCAATGTATCATCGAACTAAATCTGTCAAAGATCTAGTTTACTAAATTTTTATTATTCAACAAACAGTTACATGATTCTTGCGCCTGCCATCATGACTTCCGAAAAAGATCCTAAAGAGGCAGCTAGGAAGTGTCTAGAAGCAGTTGAACTTGACCCTGAGAGCTATCGTATCGGTCACACCAAGGCAAGGATATTATGGGGATTAGAATGGTGTTAGCATGAAGAAGTAGTAGTACCTACTCGGAATAAACTCTAAAGAATAGAGTTATTTTATCCCTTTCTTGACCCTTTCATTCTATTTAGGTCACAGATTTTGCCGAAGAGTTCCCAATCCCGATCGTTGTACTTAAACCACTGCACTTAAAATGCACTATACCCTGAACTGTATACAATGTGGTTAACGTTACGATATTTTCATGTACACCATTTATACCTTACCTGTCTTTATCCAGCACGCTCTATCTGTATTTTATATTATATAGACATTCCCTCATTGTGTGGATATATTTTGATAATGTAGCTACAAGATCCTGGCCCCTCAAGCAGTGGAGAAGGAATCTGATCCTAAGAAAATCGCCCAAGTTATCCTGGACGCCACGGGCTTGGATGTCGAGTCGTACCGTCTCGGTCACACCAAGGCATGTTCATCCGGTTGTGTAGCTAGCAGCTTCGGAGAGCCTTGAGAGCTCAGCTTCGTCATATTACGAGCACCATTTGTTAATGGCATTGTAATATGACCTGTAGACCTTAAGCAGCTTTACAAGAGCCCTCGCGACAAAGGCTCCTGTTTGGTTTTCCCTATCCTTTATACACACACACACACATACACTGTTATATTTTTGTATGCTCCTCAAACGCAGATACAAAATTCTGTGCCCGAACCTGATCAAAGAGCCAATAACGCCAGAGAAAGCCACCGAGAAAATTCTCGAGCAAACCGGCTTGGACTCGGAGTCTTTCAGACTCGGGAAAACGAAGGTAGACGTAGTGCATGCCTAACAACAACACAAACACAACTTCCGAAATTAATTACTCTCAAACTATCTCTTTCTGTATCGTCCTTTTATTTGTAAATGTGTAATATTGTGTACGGCTCGTTTTTATATGTATTCCATGCCATGCCGCTTAATAAAATATCTCAGTGTGTTTTGAGATAATTGACGCCAAAATCCTTACTAACATTAATTGTGTTATAGCACCAAAATTTTAATCGTTAAATACTGATGTTTTGGAACTTTATTATATCGTGTTTCAAGCAGGTCTCTGGGCCATGTCTTAAGCACCTCTGGTATGTACTGTATGTTTACACACTTGATACTCCCAAGAACTTGCCTTGACTTGGTGTTGTGTTTAGGTGTTCTTCCGCGCTGGTGTCCTGGGTCAGATGGAAGAGCTGCGTGACGACAGGCTGTCCAAGATCGTGTCTTGGCTCCAGGCCTACATCCGCGGTTACCTGTCCCGTAAGGAGTTCAAGAAGCTGCAAGAACAGAGGTAATATATACAGAAGCAACCCTTGAACTTTTCGTAGCCGTAAATCTAACTTGTATTTCTACTTCAATTTCAATGATTTATTTTAGATTCGTTGATTGCATTTTTGCAGCGAACTTTTTTTATACATGAAAGGATAAGGAGATAGGATATTTATATAAATTAACTTCTTCCTAGTTTATTCTTCGGTATTTTTTTTTGATAATCCCTTGTTAGGACTTAACTAAGTGGTGATTCCGATCAACAGGGTCGCCCTCCAAGTTGTCCAGCGCAACTTGCGCAAGTACCTGCAGCTCCGCACCTGGCCGTGGTGGAAGCTGTGGCAGAAGGTCAAGCCTCTGCTCAACGTCAGCCGCGTCGAGGATGAGCTTGCGGTAAGCATCACTCACCGCATTAAAATGATGGAGCACTCTGACCCAATAAATAATCAAATTTAGAGCGTGAATCAACCACGTAAATAGCTGCCGGCCGCGCCCACCTGCCGGTTACGTGACACCGCACCTGCCGCGGCCATTTCTGGAATACCTTCCCCCCACCCCGCTCACCTAGCTAAGTAATCACGCGCGTGGGCGGCTATCGCTCGCTGGAAAACTCCAGCACTCATGTCAGTAGTTGGGCGGCCGGCCGAGCGCGCACCTACCTTTACGAACGAACCAACATTCCTTGATTGCAAACGATTGATGTGATCGGTTAATAAGATGGCAGCGATACATGTGTCGGAATGGGACGGTGTGGATAAAAATGTGGTGGAATTGCAGAAACTCGAGGAGAAGGCTGCCAAGGCCCAGGAGGCGTTCGAGAAGGAAGAGAAGCTTCGCAAGGAGCTGGAGGTCCTCAACGCTAAGCTTTTGGAGGAGAAGAACGCGCTGCTCGGCAGCCTCGAGGGCGAGAAGGGATCGCTCAGCGAGGTGCAGGAGCGCGCCGCCAAGCTCCAGGCACAGAAGGCCGACCTGGAGTCCCAGCTTAGGGTGAGTACAAACTTAAAGCTATTCCGCGGTTTGATCGGGATATTAAAACGGCGTTAATTGATATTAAAAGGGTTTTATGAGCCCTTCAGCGAAATGACCAGCTTTAATTATGAGTAATATTTTTTTTATAACTATAATTTCTATGAAAGTTGAAGTTGAGAAAGAGAGAGAAAGTTGGCGTTAGGCAGTCGATCTTGCAGAAATGTTAAAGTGACAGTGATGAATAATGCTAGGCTAGATCAACTGAAATAGCTACAGGAATTTAGGTTACAAATACTTAGCGCGCTTAAATAAATAACGAGCTTAATTAATTATTTTAGTTAATTAGCGAGTCGAGATTCCTGTGGTGAGGTAATGCGGTAGAGACATACTGCGTTACAAGCCAAATATGTACCCGCAGACACTGTTGCAGGGAAACATGCTTCGTTTTCTCACGTATTTCTTTAAATAAACACAGCTTTGTTTATACGAAAAGCAGCTTGAAGAGTTTAAAAATAAATTGCACGTCTGCAGGTTGCAAGATTTTATTGCAAACCATTAATTGCTATTATTTGCCGATAGACAGAAACCAGACGTGTTTAGAGGAAGTGCGAAAGCGATTAAACTAATTTTGAGTTTATTTCTTTAAATGTTTTTCGATTCGGAATACTGATTCGGCCTTCTGTGACTGTAGGACACCCAGGACCGCCTGACCCAGGAGGAGGACGCCCGCAACCAGCTGTTCCAGGGCAAGAAGAAGTTGGAACAGGAGGTTTCCGGTCTGAAGAAGGATGTCGAGGACCTCGAGCTGGCCGTCCAGAAGTCCGAGCAGGACAAGGCCACCAAGGACCACCAGATCCGCAACTTGAACGACGAGATCGCCCACCAGGACGAGCTCATCAACAAGCTCAACAAGGAAAAGAAGATGCAGGGCGAGACCACCCAGAAGACCTCCGAGGAGCTCCAAGCCGCCGAAGACAAGGTCAACCACCTCAACAAGGTCAAGCAGAAGCTTGAGCAGACCCTCGACGAGCTGGAGGACTCTCTGGAGCGCGAAAAGAAGCTGCGCGGAGACGTCGAGAAGCAGAGGAGGAAGGTGGAGGGCGACCTCAAGCTGACCCAGGAGGCCGTCGCCGACCTCGAGCGCAACAAGAAGGAGCTCGAACAGACCATCCAGCGCAAGGACAAGGAGATCTCCTCGTTGACCGCCAAGCTCGAGGACGAGCAGTCGCTGGTCAGCAAGCTGCAGAAACAGATCAAGGAACTGCAGGCCCGCATCGAGGAGTTGGAAGAGGAGGTCGAGTCCGAGCGCCAGGCCCGCGCTAAGGCTGAGAAGCAGCGCGCGGACTTGGCTCGCGAACTTGAGGAGCTCGGTGAGCGCCTCGAGGAGGCCGGTGGTGCTACCTCTGCCCAGATCGAGCTGAACAAGAAGCGCGAGGCTGAGCTGAGCAAGCTCCGCCGCGACCTGGAAGAGGCCAACATCCAGCACGAGTCTACCCTCGCCAACCTGCGCAAGAAGCACAACGATGCCGTCGCCGAGATGGGTGAGCAGCTCGACCAGCTCAACAAGCTCAAGGCCAAGTAAGTATATTTAAAACCTTCTTTATAATATAACTTTCAATAAAAATGAGGTGTGTATGTATGTTTGTATTCTGTATAAGATGTGTGCAGAAAATTGTAAATACATTGAAAATAGATCAATGAAAAAATGGACAGGATATAACTCTAGGCATAACTAAAAGTAGGACTTCTTAGAACTGTGCGCCAAAAATAACATTCCCATTACGTGGCAAATCTTATAAACACCGGCATTAGGCAGTTTATAAATATACCCAATTTTATATTGGTGTGATGGTTTAGAATCCACTCTCGGATAAACGCAATGGAACGGTTTGGTTTGGTTTGGAAACGGAATGGTTTTCATTGTCAAAATGATTTCGGATTTACCTATATAGCTTTCTTTAGACTAGAAATTTTCAAACTTATGAGAGGTGTATGTCTTATTCGATTGGGGATGTATACACAACCAAAGGTCATGGGATTTAAACTCTTCTGCTGCAATCCAGGGCAGAACATGACCGAGCGGCATGCTACAACGAGCTAAACAACACGCGCGCAGCAGTTGATTCGGTCGCACGCGAGAAGGTAACATGTCTCCTTTAGGCATGTCTACCGTGAACCTGCATGGCCCTCCCCAAAGTGGAACAACCCACGAACTAAAGTGGAAAAACCCACGAACCAAAGTCGATCATCCTACGACTTGAACCACGACACACCCCACAAACACACGAATAGGATTGATTGTTATTAATTGTTTTTGTAATCCATCCAGGGCTGAGAAGGAACGCTCTCAGTACTTTAGCGAAGTCAATGACCTTCGCGCTGGTCTCGACCACGTGTCCAACGAAAAGGTATTAAAACAAGAACAGCGTCCAGCTGGACCTCGCTTCGCTTTCGCCAGAATAGTACACACAACACATAAGACACGTCAAGTAACCAACCAAATAACTACTCATCCTAATCGCAAAGAAGCTAAGAGCGCTTTGATATTATACTAACCACCTGATGAGTGAAATAACAATAAAACCTAATAATACTTAACTGATGAAAAAAATTGCAAGAGTGACAATATTAACGAATTAAAATTCCAGAACAACATTTTTATTATAATTATAAATACATCGTTAACTAATCAAACCATTTTAGATTATAACACACAATACTATCAAAGAATAAGTTTCAAAAAATATTCCAAAGTAGTCTAAAAAAATATCGTCATCTTATTCCTCTCCTCAATAATGCTAAATATTTTCACCAAACAATGAACTCCTTTTCACTATCATTTCATCCATATAATATATACCATTCTCCTCCAGGCTGCTCAGGAGAAGATCGCCAAGCAGCTGCAGCACCAGCTCAACGAAGTCCAGGGCCGCGCTGATGAAGCCAACCGCACCCTCAACGACCTTGACGCCGCTAAGAAGAAGATGTCCATCGAGAACTCTGACCTGCTCCGCCAGCTGGAGGAGGCCGAGTCCCAGGTGTCGCAGCTGTCCAAGATCAAGGTGTCGCTCACCACACAGCTCGAGGACACCAAGAGGCTCGCCGACGAGGAGGCCAGGGTCAGTACCTATGCATTAAGAAGTTTATTTCTACTTTCATATGGAAAATAAACCAGGCTTCGCTTAAGTAACAGTACCTCAATATTTATTGTTATGTCAACAGGAACGCGCCACCCTTCTTGGCAAGTTCCGCAACCTCGAGCACGACCTGGACAACATCCGCGAGCAGGTCGAGGAGGAAGCCGAGGGCAAGGCTGACCTGCAGCGCCAGCTGTCCAAGGCCAACGCCGAGTCCCAGCTGTGGCGCTCCAAGTACGAGTCCGAGGGCGTCGCCCGTTCCGAGGAGCTCGAGGAGGCCAAGCGCAAGCTGCAGGCCCGCCTCGCCGAGGCCGAGGAGACCATCGAGTCCCTCAACCAGAAGGTCGTCGCTCTCGAGAAGACCAAGCAGCGCCTCGCCACCGAGGTCGAGGACCTGCAGCTCGAGGTCGACCGCGCCACCGCCATCGCCAACGCCGCCGAGAAGAAGCAGAAGGCCTTCGACAAGATCATCGGCGAATGGAAGCTCAAGGTCGACGACCTCGCCGCCGAGCTCGACGCCAGCCAGAAGGAGTGCCGCAACTACTCCACCGAACTGTTCCGTCTCAAGGGCGCCTACGAGGAGGGCCAGGAGCAGCTCGAAGCCGTGCGCCGCGAGAACAAGAACCTCGCCGACGAGGTCAAGGACCTGCTCGACCAGATCGGCGAAGGCGGCCGCAACATCCACGAGATCGAGAAGGCCAGGAAGCGTCTCGAGGCCGAAAAGGACGAGCTCCAGGCCGCCCTCGAGGAGGCTGAGTCCGCTCTCGAGCAGGAGGAGAACAAGGTGCTGCGCGCGCAGCTCGAGCTGTCCCAGGTGCGCCAGGAGATCGACCGCCGCATCCAGGAGAAAGAGGAGGAGTTCGAAAACACGCGCAAGAACCACCAGCGCGCCCTCGACTCCATGCAGGCTTCCCTCGAAGCCGAGGCCAAGGGCAAGGCTGAGGCCCTGCGCATGAAGAAGAAGCTCGAGGCTGACATCAACGAGCTCGAGATCGCCCTCGACCACGCCAACAAGGCCAACGCTGAGGCCCAGAAGAACATCAAACGCTACCAGGCTCAGATCAAGGACCTGCAGACCGCGCTGGAGGAAGAGCAGCGCGCCCGCGACGACGCGCGCGAACAGCTGGGCATCTCCGAGCGCCGCGCCAACGCTCTCCAGAACGAGCTGGAAGAGTCCCGCACGCTGCTGGAGCAGGCCGACCGCGCGCGCCGCCAGGCCGAGCAGGAACTGGGCGATGCGCACGAGCAGCTCAACGAGCTGTCCGCGCAGAGCGCCTCGCTCTCCGCCGCCAAGAGGAAGCTCGAGTCCGAGTTGCAGACCCTGCACTCCGACCTGGACGAGCTTCTCAACGAGGCTAAGAACTCCGAGGAGAAGGCCAAGAAGGCCATGGTCGACGCCGCCCGTCTCGCCGACGAGCTGCGCGCCGAGCAGGACCACGCCCAGACCCAGGAGAAACTCCGCAAGGCCCTTGAACAGCAGATCAAGGAGCTGCAGGTCCGCCTGGATGAGGCCGAGGCCAACGCGCTCAAGGGAGGCAAGAAGGCCATCCAGAAGCTCGAACAGAGAGTCCGGGAGCTCGAGAACGAGCTCGACGGCGAACAGAGGAGGCACGCCGACGCGCAGAAGAACCTGCGCAAGTCTGAGAGGCGCATCAAGGAGCTCACCTTCCAGGCCGAGGAGGACCGCAAGAACCACGAGCGCATGCAGGACCTCGTCGACAAACTGCAGCAGAAGATCAAGACGTACAAGAGGCAGATCGAGGAGGCCGAAGAGATCGCCGCCCTCAACTTGGCTAAGTTCCGCAAGGCGCAGCAGGAGTTGGAGGAGGCCGAGGAGCGCGCTGACCTGGCCGAGCAGGCCATCAGCAAGTTCCGCGGCAAGGGACGCGCGGGGTCCGCGGCGCGAGGAGTCAGCCCGGCGGTGAGTTCTCTTCCACCACTTTTCGAGTCTTAAATCTTACTGCTTCTAGAATTCTGCTATAACTAAACTGTGTTCTTTCATCCAGGCGTCCGTTAAAGGGCGCGTATAAGTGACCACGGAGTGAGATGTAAGTGCTCTCTTACCCCCACGACGACAGGAACGGTCGTCGCGCTAACCCCGAGCTAAACCTATCCATAACAGGATGAGATTTATAAGCGACGAGAAAGCTAAAAATTGGTCGTAGCGTAGTGACTTTCCAAATTTTTTGGTAAATCTCAAGTAATGCCTTATACCGTCCGGCATGTACCCCGCATGTCTCTCCCAAGGGTGCAGTGTCAGTATTTAATGTATGTTTGTCTGTTTGCAGCCCCAGCGCCCGCGCCCCGTCCACGAAGGCTTCGGCACCTTCCCACCTAGGTTCGACCTGGCGCACGATGATTTCTAAACGTTCCACAAACCAAAACGGACTGTACAGATTTTCGTTGTTAATTTAACATAATTTTTTTATACATAGCAGTAAATACGCGTGAAACGAAAAACTGTAAATTTACATGTTAAAACACCAAAAAAAAACTTTATACACTTTATTATTCTAATCTTTTTACGAAAAGCTATTTTGTAACTTGTTGATATTTATTTATTTATTGCTGAGTATGTATCGAGAGTGAGGGGCGGAGGGCGGGCGGTGCGGGGCCGCGACCTTCGAGACACGCCTACCAGCCCCGCACCGGCGCCCGCGCCGCGCGCCCTGCCGCCCTCTTGACATCTAATAAAGCGATATCGTTGTCATAAAACATTTACAAATGCTGTTTTCATTTACAATTCCTACATGCCCCCTTCTGATGGTTATTAAGATGGGCTATACTGCCCAGCCCACATAATTCTAAGATATTGGTTATCTACATGAGAATTCTTGCATCACTTCAGTCCTTCATTCTGGTTTTCTATTATTCACAATGGATCGACGAATATTATTGAAAACATTTAATATTGATCAGTCCGTCTTCTTCTTCTCTTTTAAAATATTATGGCTTTTCTGTCTAATTAATAGGACAATTTCGCAGTGTCAAGGTAACTCTCTTGAGAGGGACGTTGTACGGTAATTGTAGTTTCTTGAGAGTAAGAATTTTGGGATCACTGTTCACTGTTAAGGTTAATCGCCGCATAAAACACTATCAAAATTATACTTCAACTGCCAAAGAAACTAGCAAAATAGATATTGTCTACATCCGCCAGAATCTCCGATCAGTCCGTCTGAGAGGTCCACGGTAATTCTGCCTGACATGGACTGAAGTGATACCGGAATGAGCGTGTAAGGCAGAGATTTATCGGAACCGAAAGCGGAACCTGATGTTTTCAATTCCGTTTATCGGAACAAGAAACGGAATCGGAACCGGATCCATCGGACTGGTGGACGAGATGTTAGGTAGGTCTACTAAACTGTCTATTAACGTTTTGACATCTCACAATCTTCCGCATATAAAAACTGTCATTAGATTGGGACTGCAGGTGCCAGAAACATTACATAATTAGCCTTGTTTGTTTTCGATGTACGGGTCTCATGTCCAGTCGCCGCGGTAAGCATTGACATCCGATATAACTTCCGTTTCAAAACTAACGGAACCGGACCCGAAACGGATGTTTAATATCAAACGAAGTCGATAACGAAACGGAATGGAGCTCCGCGTGATAAAGAATTCAGCTTAGGTACATTTGAGGTCAAAGATATCTTTACACTTTTGTACATTATCACTGCATGGATACCTAACTGGCAATTTTATACTAAAGTTTGAACATGGAGTGGCAGTGTAGAAACTTGATATTATGGAGGAAGGCATACACAATAAAGAAATGACTCTCCAGGCAGAATCTGACACGTAATCTGGTGACCGGTGTCCGAAGAAAGAGCGTCGCGTGTTGTATTTATGCGCTCGAGTTGAGAAACTTCGATAGTACCTACCTACGACGTATAATGTTGAAGTATTATCACTAGATGGCGTTGTCGCCACAGTGTGAACATATCTTTGACCTTGACTGTAGGACGTCGTAGTAGCTAAGCTCGAAGATCGTGGGTTCAAACCCGCCCGCCGCTCTAAGTTTTTGGAATTGATATGCGAATATAACATTTTAAATTTACCACGGGCTATACGGTAAAGGAAATAACGTGAGGTGAAGCCATTCAATGGTGTGTGTGGAATTCCCAATCTGCATTGGATCCACGTGGGATCTTCTACAGCCCAAGCTCTCTCACATCAGTTTAACATAAGCCTGGATAGAATATAATTTTCGAAACTAACCCTAACGAATAAATGTGATGCCGTCTCTGATTGTTTTGTTCGAATAAACGGAGACAGCATCACATTTATCCGTCAAATAAAATTTAGCAATGAGTGGTGAAATGGCCACTATACATAAAATTAAAAAACGAGGGCGTTATCTATAAATGATAATAAAATTATAATAAATCCAAAAATTTTAAGTTTTCCTCTTTATAATATTATTATTAGTAATTCTTATTAGTTATTATTATTATTAGTATATTAGTATAGAGTATAGATATAGATAATATTATAAATGTGAAAGTTTGTGTAGATGTTTGGAGGTTTGGATGTTTGCTACTCCATGACGCAATAACAGCTGAACGGATTAACATGAAACTTGGCGTACAGATAGACAAAGATCTGCATTGAGACATAATACGGTAATGCGTTCCCATGGGATAATATTTTAAGTGCGCTGTCCAAGAACGGTGACGTACCGCACCTCGGCTCTAAACCTGACGTGTTAACTTCGTTTGCAATCAGTAGATGGCGTTGTGCGAGCCAACGTCGTCCTTTCAAATTGTTACTGAAACCTTTTTTCAAGACAAACTCTAATGGCTACTTGCTGGAAACACATAAATCTTGAGTTAGCGTTAAGCTCAGTTTAGTAGTGGCAAAATGTATTGAACTGTCAAGCTTAAATCATTAACTACTAAATCTAGATTTATTTTTTCCTGCGTAATGGCCTAAGCCTGTCATTTTTTTATTGTCTTGCCATGGTAACAGAAATCGTGTAAGTAAACGGTTGTCGTTGTATATTTAAAACAATGAGGGCTATCGCGAATGAATTCGCCACTAGAGGCGCTAGTGTAGCGTGAGGTCTCCGAAATGTCAAATCTCATAGTTTTTGGGTGAGCTACGCGGGTTTATTTATGATTAGAATAATTTTGTGAATATTTTGCAATATTGAAATTAATTATGGCAAATATGCGTTCCGTAGCAATGAATGTCTGTGTTTTGAGACAGTTTTGTCTTTCGGAAACTTTGTCTCGAAAAAAAATCGGACTAAAAAAAACCGTGGGTGCCGGTCACCGTGGCTAAGGTTCTTATTAACAAAACATGCTATATGCATATTACTTGTATGTTTGCCCGTTATCACGCCCGTTATGAAAGCCATACTTAAAAAGCTCACGCAACAGTGCACCATCTAGTGAGACAAAAAACAATAGCCCTCATTGAGTTAAGACTCCATTGAGCTATTTCTAATGCGGACGAAGCCGCGGGTTAAGGCTAATACTAGATAAAGTTTACCTGCAATCCTCCGTAGGTAAACCTAGTATTTAGTGGTAATGGGTCCAGAATATTAAGCTAAGCCGCCATCACTTTTTACCGGTTTATTGCAGCATTTAAGCATCATTTACAAAATCGTTAACGTTTATAGTAATTATTCTCAAACTACTCGTTAGGGTGTCCACAGGATGCAATTAGAACATCATTCACTGATGACGTTGAAGTTTCTATTTTTAGATGATTTTCATTGTCACTTTCAGCATTGAAACGGGCTAGTTCATCATCGAATTGATTAGTAGCGGCTAGTGTATAAGTGCTCCTTTAGTCTCATCTACACTTTTCATCAGGTGAAATAGGGGTCAATTACGGATCATTTTTATGAAAAAAAAACATGCAAAAAAGAACTGATTTAATTTGTTTACAGCCTTTATGCTTTACAAAAGTCTAAATTGCTATCAGCAAACGGCAGCATCTTCTCTTTGAACTCGTCCCAATCACAACTTCGATCTCCACAAAGTGGCACCATCATCTCGTTCATGAATACTTGGATCTTGTATGAATAAACGTCATCAGCTGTACATCTGTAATTTGAAATTACATCTTGAAAGTTAATTGTAGAAATAAATACTATGGGACAATTAACAGAAATTGACCTAGTCCCAAAAAGTACTGTAGGGACTAGGCAGCGGATAACATACTATAATATATGTATCTATATAGGTAAATATATATTTATAGTAGTTTATGCAACTGTAAAAGATCACATGACTGTTTTGAGGCCTATTTACGTACAGTTGCATACAATATTTTATCTATACACATATTATATTACCTGTAATAAGTACTCTAAGGTGGGTTCAGAAACCGATGACAAAATATAACCTGCATTGCATTACTGACTCGTTCTACCATTAACATATCCATAGGTT
The DNA here is from genome assembly GCF_025370935.1 of Choristoneura fumiferana. NCBI lineage: Eukaryota > Metazoa > Arthropoda > Insecta > Lepidoptera > Tortricidae > Choristoneura > Choristoneura fumiferana. The sequence goes on along the minus strand of NC_133488.1, from coordinate 2,364,314 downwards.
GTAAACTAATGTACTCAATAAATATTTTTTTCTCAAACATGACATGAACTATTGACGTTGTGTTACAAATAATAGGCCGAGAAGTACCGCGCTGCAGGCCGCGGCAGCCTGCGCGCGATCACTCTAGCGGCCTGCAAAGAGATTTCATACAACTTTTTCGGCCGCTGGCCGGCAATGCGACCGTCTTTTGTTTCAACGCGCGCTCTCCGGCACCTCCGCCGGCCACAGCAGCACCGCCCTTGTCCGCCCGCCAGCAACCAGCGAGACACGCGCGCACGCAACAGGGCGACCAGACTAGCGTCCCGCCATGCTTTATTTTTTTTTTATTTTATTTCATGTCCTGTTTGAGAAAAGCACTATTCAAGCCTTGGCCGGAATGTGGGGTTGCCGACCTCTACAGTAATGTACTAACAACAGATAACAAATATATATTTTCTCAAACATGCTCGGAAATGTATGCGTTAATGTCACGAAATGGAGACATGAAGTTTCTCATTTATGGCTCCCTACCACCTCCCTACATAACTTCTTGGCCTAGAATAAAAAAGACCAAAATCAAAACCACCAGACCAGACCAGATTCAAAAGTCCGCAATAAATTATTTGTATTTGTATTTGATGCGATGCGATGCGATGCGATGGATGGATGGATGGATGGATGGATGAAATATTTCCTCACATTGTTTGAGAAAAGCACTATACAAACTTCGGCCAGAACAGGGATTGCTGGACTCGCTTTATCCGGCCTCGTCTACGACTCGGCCGTCTACCCCGAACTTGTCCATCAATCCCTTACTTCATGGCCTCTGCAGTAATGTACTATTTTTCGTCGGTTAAATATGACGACTAATGTTTGCTGGATTCAGCTTGGTTTTTGAGATATTTACGTTTTGTTTAAAAAAGTTGTAAGTAATGAAATCTCCATTAAAACACCACATGATTTGACGTATTAACGTTTTTTTTTTGCTAAGTAATGAAATCTCCATTAAAACACCTACATGATTGTGACGTAGTGAGCCCGCCGCATATAAGTCTTCTTGTGACGAAAGTCAAGTTCGCTGTCACTCGGTATCAATCAAGTTACATGTGAACGTCAGCTTATTTTATACGCTGTTAAAATTATTCGGTATCCTCATGTTACACCGTGTTTAATATTAGTAGGAAACTAACTTGTTTAGAACTACCATTAAATTGGTAGCGAACGGCGCCAGCAAACTAGTCCGCCATTTTCTATCCCGGTTCATTTCCAAACTGTTGATAGCGGGATAGTCATGGTATAGTCCAAGAGCTGTCACGATCATCTCTATCATTGTGTCGTGAGTAAAATAACCAGTTATTCTATAAGAGCCGTTGACGGAAGCTTCTAGATTCTCGTACAAGTTTCTGAGAGGAATAGCACCCAGTTTTGCTCCATATGGAGAAGAGTAGCCACAGCTGAAATTATAAAAATAAAGTTAAGTTCGAAATTAAATTAGGGTTTCGTACAACATTTTTAGGAATCTAGCTATGATATGGAGTGTGTGAAGCTCCCAATCCGCACTGCCCATTCTGAGAGGAGGCCTGTGCCCAGCAGTGGGACGAATATAGGCTGGGATGATGATGAAGAGGTATGATATGAATATCCAGTGTTAGCAGAGCCCATCTCTACAGCGCAAGTCATTTTGAATGATTACTGACATAATAAAATAAGAAACATAGTAAATTTCACGGGACAGTTGACAGCAATTAACCAAGTCACAAAGTAAGCAAAGATTGTGTTCTGAGTACCTATTAGGCAACGGATAAACATACCTTCATAGAAAGAGAGAGAGTGAGAGAGAAATATAAAATTAAGATTTTCAAACTCTTCTTATTGGTTGTGGTAAAGAGCTATCACACACTCCCAACAAAGGCCCAACTCCCCTCCCCCTTTTACGCCCCTCCCCCTTCCCCTTCCTCTATTCCCCTCCCCTTTAGGCCGGCAACGCACCCGCAGTCCTAATTATGCTGTAGGTGTCCATGGGTGGCGGTGATCGCTTACCATCAGGTGACCCGCACGCTCGTTTGAACTTCAAATTCAAGTTTCTAGGACAGCGAAATTTCTCAAATTTGTCAGCGATATTAAAATAGTTGTAATATGATGGTTTAGGTAATAAAATAAAAGCGGATAGGGTACTCATATTGATCCGATAGGTCTTCAATGAACTCTAAGACTTTCAAATCTTCGTTTCCGAATACTGAACACCAGGCATTTCTCCTGTCGACGGCGTAGGCCCTGTAGTATCGACACAGGTCGTACAGACCAGTCACATTCTGGTGCGTCAGGTCTGGTAGGCCTACACGCTGGCGAACGCCTGTGAGCATCTGAAAATATTATATCTAGTCAAAGTCAAAATATATTTTTATTCAAATGCCAAAAAATCTAACACTAAATGTTTGACTAAGTGCCATGATACACCCATCTCTTCCAGCGGGTGTCATAAAAGTAGTCTTAGAGCGTTTTCACATTATCCGATCCGATATCATGCCTAATTTCAGGAAAATCCGACTACTAGAAGTGGGTCAAATTTAACTTGCAAAATTTGACCCACACATACAAACATAAACATACATTGCAAGTTATTAAGTAGCTTTTTCATCACACTTGCTCGTAAACAGTGTCGAAACATGCAGGCTACCTTGGTTGCAACCTCCCAAATAAAACCCTCGACTTTAATGTGCTTGTCATGAAACCCGTGGTCGGTAAATGAGTCATTTCGCGTACACATTTTCTTGTCATGAAGCCCAAGGTCGGTAAATGAGTCAGTGCCCGTACTGATGGCGCTGCGCCGTGCCGCGTGCGCGTGCTCCTGCTGCAGGACTCCATGGTCTACATGCATACGCACGTTGCGGCGCATGCTGCGGCAGGGGGAGGTAGAGGGCGGCGCTGCCAAGAGCACAGCCTAAGGTATCGCCAATATTTGGAAGAATTATATTTTTTCTTTTACAAATATAAAGTTTTACTCGCAAATGTGATAAAAAACATTGTATGTCGCACGGCGGTACTAGAATTACGAACATCGACTCATTAACAGACTCTCGTTGGTAATTCCTTATTTACCGCCCTTAAGACACAATGTACTATTAATAACCGCAGTGTGCAAAGGCTCTTATGATTGTACATTAGGAACGGTCGAGAAAGTCAATCTTAAAAAAGGTTTTCTCTATATTTGTTTATTTTATTACTTAGCAACTTAGTAGTTTTAGTTACCTGTTGGTAATCCTTCGTCGAGCGAAACTTTTCCAAGGCAATATCGTGGGTAGTTTTGTTGAGTTGTATGTATTTTTCGCATGATCGGTAAGGCTGCAAAATAACAGTAGTAGGGGTAGGGTAGGGTAGAATTATGGTCAGTTGAATTTTTAATAAAATGATTTACTATCTGAGACCGCCTTAGATTATAATACCACCGAAATTGCTACAATTCTAAACAATAACCTAACCAACAAAAAGTCGGTAAACCCCCGACATTGTCACTTCAAAAGTCAATATCGCAAAAACGGCTGAACCGATTTTGATAAAACATGTTAAGAACCATTGCTAGAAAACCTGGTTTCAAATAAATAAAAACCGTATTTAAATCGGTTCATCCGTTTAGGAGCTACGGTGCCACAGACAGACGCACAGACGCACATAGCGTTCAAACTAATAACACCCCACTTTTTGCGCCGGGGGTTAAAAAAACCTATTGGAATCCTTACCCTTATTACATCATATTGTCCATCAGGAATGGGCTCTTCGATAGTAAACTTGGAATCTTCCAGTCCCTCCACAAACGCCCTAGTGCTTTCCCTAGTCCTCTGCGTGTCCGTAGATCTGAACTGGAAGGTATCCAGCGAGCCCAGCAGTGGGGAGAACCGCTCTCGGACCCTCTGGCCCAGGAGCAGCAGCTCCTGGTGTCCTTCCTTGGTGAGGTACGTCCAGGTACTGTCCATGCTGTCATCCCAAGTCCAATTAGCGAGGTTCGCGATGTCCTAGAAGAAAATATTTTGTACATTTTTTTTATTCGACTGGATGGCAAACGAGCAAGTGGGTCTCCTGATGGTAAGAGATCACCACCGCCCATAAACATCTGCAACACCAGGGGCAGACGCGTTGCCAACCTAAAGGCCAAGGATGGATACCTCACGTGCCAGTAATCACCGGCTGTCTTACTCTCCACGCCGAAACACAACAGTGCCAGCACTGCTGCTTCACGGCAGGTTTAGCGAGCAAGATGGTGGTAGCAATCCGGGTGAACCTTGCACAAGTTATTCTATATTCCCACGGGATAGGGATGAAATCGCAAAAATAATAATCGCTGGGCTTGGTCATAAAATTGGCAGGTTTGTTTTTGATCCAATTTTTCACGTTAGAATTGGGAATTCCCAAAACTTACCTCGTTGTTTTCATTGATGTTGCATTAAACACCCAACAGGTGCGCCCAATTTGAAAATCAATAATAATAATAATTTGTAGTGCCCCCCCCCATTTTTTTCACTTTATAAATCTCAATAACATATTAGTCTTGCCTAATACGAGTACAGGCACAAAGTTGAAGATTTTTCCGGGCCCCTTACCGCCCCCCTCTAGGCCTCCAGCGCCCACAAGGGGGCGTATCGCTCACTTTGGGAAGACTGCGCTAGACTCACTAAGTAGACTAGAGCAATGACAACTTTTTTTGGAATTCGCCCCTGAAGACAAGTGCAATCCGGTTCTTTCGTCGCGCTTGTGCCCACGGTGTCCATAGCATCTCTTCATTACCCCGAACGACACACAATTTTACCCCTTTTACCCTAACACTGGTTCCAGGGCATTGGCGCTTGAGGTACTCTGTGGCGTGCATTGAACAGGCACAAACTAGAGGTGCCGGTTTAACATGTGGAGCCTTATTGTAACCACTACTGGCTGCAGTACGAATGGGGCGGCTCGCCCGGGTTAGTACCACACTCCCACAGAATACCCGCGTGAAATAGTAGTTTGGCTACTGTGTTTCGTATGGTAAGTGGAAGGTCCGGAGGCCCAACTCCCCTCCTCCTTTTACCCCCTCCCCTTCTCTAGCCACCCCTTTAGGCGGGCAATGCACCCGCAGTCCTAATAATGCTGTAAGTGTCCAAGGATGGCGGTGGTCACTTCCATCAGGTGACCCTCATCCTTTACCAGCTATTTGATAAATAAAACAATAAATTTAAAAAATCAAAAACCCGACTGCCTTAAAAATACTAAAAAGAAGAAAACAAGCCTAGTGGGCTAGAACTTTGTTAAGTAGCTAACTTAAAGTTCAACAGTCGGGACCCATTGGGTAAGAATTTTTCACCGTCACGATTTAAATGGGTCCCGACTGTTGAACTTTAATTTGCTACTTAACAAAGTTGTAGCCCAGTAGGCTTGTTTTCTTCTTTTTAGTATTTTTAAGGCAGTCGGGTTTTTTGATTTTATTAATTTATTGTTTTATTTGACACTTTTATTGAAAATTGTTATATTAAAACGGTTATAACCTATATATTTTTAGAATGGGCTAATTATTAGCTTTTATTTGATACCCCACTTTAATAGGCACGAATAAAAACATTTTTTGAAAACTTACAATTTGTCGGCAAAAATCCGCCATTTTGATTTTTTTAAGAATTAATGTACCCCGTGTCTCTCGCGTCATTAAAACGAATCCAATGTCGTATCATTTACCAAGCGTGGTGGCCTAGTGGTTTGACCTATCGCCTCTCAAGCAGAGGGTCGTGGTCAAACCCCGGCTCGCACTCTGAGTTTTCGAAATCATGTGCGGAGTTACATTTTGAAATTACCACGAGCTTTGCGGTGAAGGAAACATCGTGAGGAAACCTGCACAAACCTGCGAAGCAATTCAATGGTGTGTGTGAAAGTTCCCATCCGCAGTGGGCCGCGTGGGAACTATGCCCAAGCCTCTTGTTCTGAGAGGAGGCCTGTGCCAGCAGTGGGACGGATATAGGCTGGGATGATGATGATGATCATTTACCAAAATCGGTTAAGCTTGAGTAGTTTACGAGAGGACATGATAATAGACATACATACATACTTACATACATACGCGTCAAACACATAACCCTCCTTTTTCGCAGTCGGGTAAAAATAAAGGTACCCTGGAATTGGATCCAATACACGCCAATGGGGGACTTACCTGAGCACACATTTCCCCGCGACCGTGTAAA